>NC_135806.1:30024250-30324250 GCF_964213995.1 Mustelus asterias
ATGTACCCCGAGATCTCTTTGTTCTGTAACTCTCCCCAATGCCCTACCATTAACTGGGTAAGTCCTGCCCTGGTTCAATCTACCAAAATGCATCACCTCGCATTTGACTAAATTAAACTCCATCTGCCATTCGTCAGCCTACTGGCCTAATTGATCAAGATCCCGTTGCAATTGGAGATAACTTTCTTCACTGTGCACTATGCCATGAACCTTAGTGTCATCTGCAAACTTACTAACCATGGACTTTAGGAAAGCGTTTGACAAAGTCCCTCATGGTAGGTTGGTGAAAAAGGTTGGATCTCATGGGATAAAAGGGGAGGTGGCTAGATGGGTGGAGAACTGGCTTGGTCACAGAAGACAGAGGGTGGTAGTGGAAGGGTCTTTTTCCGGCTGGAGGCCTGTGACTAGTGGTGTTCCGCAGGGCTCTGTATTGGGACCTCTGCTGTTTGTGATTTATATAAACGATCTGGAAGAAGGTGCAACTGGGGTGATCAGTAAGTTTGCGGACGACACAAAATTGGCAGGACTTGCAGATAGTGAGGAGCATTGGCAGAAGCTACAGAAGGATATAGATAGGCTGGAAATTTGGGCAAAGAAATGGCAGATGGAGTTCAATCCTGATAATTGCGAAATGATGCATTTTGGTAGAAATAATGTAGGGAGGAGCTATACGATAAATGGCAGAACCATAAAGGGTGTAGATACACAGAGGGACCTGGTGTGCAAGTCCACAGATCCTTGAAGGTGACGTCACAGGTGGAGAAGGTGGTGAAGAAGGCATATGGCATGCTTGCCTTTATAGGACGGGGCATAGAGTATAAAAGTTGGGGTCTGATGTTGCAGATGTATAGAACGTTGGTTCGGCCGCATTTGGAATACTGCGTCCAGTTCTGGTCGCCACACTACCAGAAGGACGTGGAGGCTTTGGAGAGAGTACAGAGGAGGTTTACCAGGATGTTGCCTGGTAAGGAGGGGCTTAGTTATGAGGACAGATTGGGTAAACTGGGGTCGTTCTCCCTGGAAAGATGGAGGATGAGGGGAGACTTAATAGAGGTGTATAAAATTATGAAAGGCATTGATAGGGTGAAAGGTGGGAAGCTTTTCCCCAGGTCGGTGGTGACGTTCACGAGGGGTCATAGGTTCAAGGTGAAGGGGGGGAGGTTTAACACAGATATCAGACGGACATATTTTACACAGAGGGTGGTGGGGGCCTGGAATGCGCTGCCAGGCAAGGTGGTGGAGGCGGACACACTGGGAACATTTAAGACTTATCTAGATAGCCTATGAATGGAGTGGGAATGGAGGGATACAAAAGAATGGTCTAGTTTGGACCTGGGAGCAGCACGGGCTTGGAGGGCCGAAGGGCCTGTTCCTGTGCTGTATTGTTCTTTGTTCTTTGTTTGTTCCTATATTCACATCCAAATCATTAATATAAATGACAAATAACAGTGGACCCAGCACTGATTCCTGAGGAACACCGCTGGTCACAGGCCTCCAGTTTGAAAAACAATTCTCTGCAACCACCCTCTGGCTTCTGTCAAGAAGCCAATTTTGTATCCATTTAGATACCTCACCCTGGATCCCGTGAGATTTAACCTTATGCAACAACCTACCATGCGGTATCTTGTCAAAGGCCTTGCTAAAGTCCATGTAGACAACATCAACTGCACTGCCCTCATCTACTTTCTTGGTTACCTCTTCAAAAAACTCAATCAGATTTGTGAGACATGATTTTCCACTCACAAAGCCATGCTGACTGTCCCTAATCAGTACTTGCATCTCTAAATGCCTGTAGATCCTGTCCCTCAACATACCTTCCAACAATTTACCCACCACAGTTGTGAGGCTCGCTGGCCTGTAATTCCCAGGCTTTTCTCTGCAGCCCTTTTTAAACCAAGGCACAACATTTGCCACTGTCCAATCTTCAGGCAGCTCACCCGTGACAATCGATGATTCAAATATCTTGGCTAAGGGACCCGCAATTTCCTCCCTAGCCTCCCACAATGTCCTGGGATACACTTCATTAGGTCCTGGGGATTTATCTACCTTGATGCGCTTTAAGACTTCCAGCACCTCCTTCTCTGTAATATGTACACTCCTCAAGACATCACTATTTATTTCCCCAAGTTCCCTAACACCCATGCTTTTCTCAACAGTAAATACTGATGAGAAATATTCATTTAGGATCTCTCCCATCTCTTGCCGATCTGCACATAGATGACCCTGTTGATCCTTAAGAGGCCCTACTCTCTCACTTGTTACTCTTTTGCCCTTCATGTATTTGTAGAAGCTCTTTGGATTCTCCTTTGCCTTATCTGCCAAAACAATCTTGTGTCCCCTTTTTGGCCTCCTGATTTCTCTCTTAACTCTACTCCTACACCCCCTATACTCTTCAAGGGATTCACTTGAGCCCAGCTGCCTATGCATGTCATGTGCCTCTTTCTTCTTCTTGACCAGGGCCTCAATATCCCGAGTCATCCAGGGTTTCCTACTTCTGCCAGCCTTGCCCTTCACTCTAAGAGGAATGTACTTACCCTGAACCCTGGTTCACACACTTCAGAAAGCGTGCCACTTACCAGACATCCCTTTGCCTTCCCACAGACTCCCCCAATTAACTTTTGAAAATTCCTGTCTGATACCATCAAAACTGGCCTTACCCCAATTTAGAATTTTAACTTTTGGGCCAGAGATCTCCATAGCTATCTTAAAACCAATAGAATTATGGTCACTGGTCCCAAAGTGATCCCTCACTAACACTTCTGTCACCTGCCCTTCCTTATTTCCCAAGAGGAGGTCAAGTTTTGCTCCCTCTCTAGTCGGGCCATCCACATACTGAATGAGAAATTCCACCTGAATGCACTCAATAAATTTCTCCCCATCCGACCCTCTAATACTATGGCTGTCCCAGTCAATGTTGGGAAAGTTAAAATCTCCGACTATTACCACCCTATTTTTCTTGGAGCTATCTGTAATCTCCTTACATATTTGCTCCTCAATTTCCCGCTGACTATTTGGGGGCCTATAGTACAACCCTATCAAAGTGATTTCCCTCTTCTTATTTCTCAGTTCTACCCATGTAGACTCAGTGGCCGAACCCTCGGATATATCCCCTCTCAGTACAGCCGTGATGCTTTCCCGAATCAAAAGCGCAACTCCCCCTCCTATCTTACCTCCTGTTCTATCTTTCCTCGAGCATCTGTACCCTAGAACATTAAGCTGCCAGTCCTGTCCCTCCCTTAGCCATGTTTCAGTAATTGCTATAATATCCCAGTCCCATGTACCCATCCATGCCCTGAGTTCATCTGCCTTGCCCGTTTGAAATAAATGCATTGAAATAAATGCAGTTTAATCTGGACTTCCCTTGCTCTCTGTCCTGCTTTTGCCTGATCTGTCTGGTACTAGGATTATTGACACTGCCTTTACTACTGAATGTGCTCTCTTTAACTTCTGTGCTGTTCTCAAACTTCTCTTCTGTCGCCCTACTGCTTTGGATCCCACCCCCCTGCCAAGCTAGTTTAAACCCTCCTGAGTGGCTCTAGCAAATCTCCCTGCCAGGATGTTAGTCCCCCTCCAGTTCAGGTGTAACCGTCCCTCTTGAACAGGTCACCCCTTCCCCAGAAGAGATCCCAATGATCCAAGAATCTAAATCCCTGCCCCCTGCACCAGCTCTCAAGCCACACATTCATCTGCCTAATCTTCCTATTCATACTCTCACTTGCACGTGGCACTGGTAGTAGTCCTGAAATTACTACCTTCGAGGTCCTGCACTTTAGCCTTCTGCCTAACTCTCTATATTCACACTTTAGCACCTCATCCCTTTTCCTACCTATGTCGTTGGTACCAATATGTACAATGACCTCTGGCTGCTCACCCTCCCCCTTAAGAATGTCCTGCAATCGCTCAGAGACGTCCTTGACCCTGGCACCAGGGAAGCAACACACCATCCTGGAGTCTCGATTGCGGCCACAGAAACGTCTGTCTGAGCCTCTAACTAACGAGTCCCCTATTACTGCTGCTCGCTTGCTCTTTGCCCAACCCTGAACCACAGCAGAACACTGTGGTGTCACAGGCCTGGCTACTGCTGGTATCTCCCCCTGACAGGCTATTCCCCTCAACAGGATCCAAAATGATATACTTGTTTGAAATGGGAATAGACACAGGAGACTCCTGCACTACCTGCCTGCCTCTCCTGGCAGTCACCCATCTACCTGTCTGAACCTGTGGTGTGACAACCTCCCTGTAACCAGTGTCTATCACACTCTCTGCCTCCTGAATGCTCCACAGTGCATCCACCTGCCGCTCCAACTGAACAATGTAGTCTGTGAGGAGCTGCAACTGGACACACTTCCCGCAGACAAAGTTGTCAGGGAGACTAGATTGCTCCCTAATTGCTCACATCTGACAGGAGGAGCATGCCACTGCCCTAGCTGCCATATTGCCCTTATACAAGTAAAATGAAAGAAGACTCTCAACTCACCTGTCCCTTGCTTGTGGTCCTCCTGCCGACTTTTTTTTTTGGTTAGAGGAGGAGTTAGAGAGGGAAACACTGAAGTAGTGTTTGGGGACAGTTAGTCCCTTCACAGCAGCTGCTCCACAAACCACCTTCTAGTCGCAGTGACTGCACTTATGCAAATGTGACCTGCAACTGCCAAACATCTTCTTCTGTGTGTCCACAGGAGAAGATGGCCCATAACAGAAGGGGGCTGAGAAGAGATGCAGGAGAATTCCCAAGTTGCGACACTTGAACACATTCAAGGAGTGTGTGATGGACCTTGCAGGGAGGGCACCAGGGTGAGTTGTGAGTGCCAGTGAGGTGAGCATGCATCACAGAAGTGAGGATCCACAGAACTTTCATCCATATGGCCTTTTGTCAAGTAAGTTCCAAGCGCCCAGATACTTGTTTCTCCTTTGCACTGAACCATGTGCCTTATTTTGAAGGAGCAACACCCAATGAGGCCAGGCCCTCAGGAACCAGTGCCCCCCCGTGACGCCCGCCAGCACCTCAGTGGAGAGATCTGAGGAAAACACTGACCGGACATCACAGGCATCACCAGCACCATCCACCAGTGCAGAGACATGCATCTCAGTGGGTGGCATTAGCAGACATGCTATCTGATGAGTATCACACAGCTGTTGATGCACATCAGGTGGAGATGATACGTCTGAGGAATCAGGATATGAAAGTCCACCAGATCCAAGAAAACAGCTGGCCCCAGCCAGATGGCGAGGCATAAGACATAGGAGCAGAATTAGGCCACTCTGCCCATCGAGTCTGCTCTGCCATTCAATCATGGCTGATATTTTTCTCGTCCCCATTCTCCTGCCTTTTCCCCATAACCTCTGATCCCCTTATTAATCAAGAACATATCTATCTCTGTCTCAAAGACACTCAATGACCTGGCCTCCACAGCCTTCTGCGGCAAAGAGTTCTACAGATTCACCACCCTCTGGCTGAAGAAATTCCTCCCCAGGATCATCCCTTTAGCCTGAGGTTATACCCTCTGGTTCTAGTTTTTCCGACTAGTGGAAACATCCTCTTCATGTCCACTCTATCCAGGCCTCGCAGTATCCTGTAAGTTTCAATAAGATCCCCCCTCATCCTTCTAAACTCCAATGAGTACAGATCCAGAGTCCTCAACCATTCCGAATATGACAAGGTTTTCATTCCAGGGATCATTCTTGTGAACCTCCTCTGGACCCTTTCCAAGGCCAGCATATCCTTCCTTAGATATGGAGCCTAAAACTGCTCACAATACTCCAAATGGGGTCTGACCAGAGCCTTATACAGCCTCAGAAGTACATCCCTGCTCTTGTATTCTAGCCCTCTCGACATGAATGCTAACATTGCATTTGCCTTCCTAATTGCTGACTGAACCTGCACGTTAACCTTAAGAGAATCTTGAACAAGGACTCCCAAGTCCCTTTGTGTTTCTGATTTCCTAAGCGTTTCCCCATTTAGAAAATAGTCTATGCTTCCATTCCTCCATCCAAAGTGCATAACTTCACACTTTTCCACATTGCATTCCATCTGTCACTTCTTTGCCCACTCTCCTAACCTGTCCAAGTCCTTCTGCAGCCCCCCTGCTTCCTCAATACTATCTGTCCCTCTACATATCTTTGCCACTGGAAATAGTTCTCACAAAGCTGCTGGAGATGTAGAAACAGAGCCGGGGACTCTATGGGCGGCTAGGTGGCACAGTAGTTAGCACGGCTGCCTCACAGCGCCAGAGACTGGGTGATTTCAGCATTGGGTGACTGTGTTGGAGTTTGCACATTCTCCCTGTGTCTTCGTTGGTTTCCTCTGGGTGCTCAGGTTTCCTCCCACAGTCCAAAGATGTGTGGGTTAGGTTGCCAGGCCATGCTAAATTGCTCCTTAGTGTCCCAAGATATGTATAGGTTTAGTAGGGTAGATACATGGAAATACAGGGTAAGCCTGGGTAAGAGTCAGTGCAGACTTGATGGACCAAATGGCTTCCTTCTGCACTGTAGGGATTCTATGATTCTATAACTGCAGGAGGGGGTGTCAGCAACATTCTGGCAACTGCAAGACTACTTGGAGGTGTCCCACAGCCTTCAGGTCCAGGAAATGGTTGAGACACTGCAAGGCACCCAGGCCAACACTGCAACAATGGCGGTAGAAAGCCTGGGGCAGGAACTGGTAGCCCGGGTGGCAGGATTCAAGGTAAGGCTGAGTTTCTGAGGGCTAAAGCTTGGTCCAGACTCAGTGGGCTATCAGCTGAGAGCTCACACATCATGGTGCAGACAATGCTGGGCCTCCAGAACAGACAGCGCCAGGTGACGCAGAGGCATCTGGACCTCACCCAGTTGCCCCTCCATCCCACGGAGTGTCATAGAATCATAGAATCACTACAGTGCAGGAAGAGGCCATTCAGCCCATCGAGACTGTATTGACCCTCCGACAGAGTATTTTAGCCAGGCCCAATTCCCCTCCCTATCCCTGTAATCCCAGGCATTTACACCATTAATCCCATCTAACCTACACATCTGGGGACACTAAGGGTCAATACGTCCAATCCACCTAACCTGCACATCTTTGGACTGTGGGAGGAAGCCGGAGCACCCGGAGAAAACATGCAGACACAGGGAGAATGTGCAAACTCTACACAGTCTTCCAAGGCTGGAATTAAGCCTGAGTTCCTTGTGCTGTGAGGCAGCAGTGCTAACCAGGCCCCCTAGGGAGGAGGAAGCACTGGAGGCCATCCCAGGGCCTCTGACCCAGGAGAGTCCGGCAGTCTCCAGCCCTTCTTCCTGACACAGGTGCCTCTCACAGGCAGCAGGCTGAACTGGGTGGTACGGCTGGATCAGTGACACCTCAAAGTTGGGCGGGGCCCCCCCAGGTTTCAGTCCTCCAGGGGACATATGCCAAGTGCATCAGAGGCCACTGGGTGTGAAACACAGCAGACCACCTCCACCTCTGATGGGGTGGGGTGGGGGGGCGGTCACTTAGACCTGGCAGCAGGCCACATAAGATCAAGAAGTTGTACTGTCACCAAGAGGGCACAGGTGAAGGCAGGAATCGGGTAGTATGCACTGCACAGGATACGATTAAAGGATATTGCACCTCAAAGCTGCGACTCCTCTACCTTTGACCCATTTTCCACAGGGAGTTTCATACCACATCCATACCTATAGGGGCATAGAGCGTTGTCCAGTGGAGGAAAGGCCCTTCAGCCCATCAAGACAACTACAATTGCAGTCACGCTAATCCCATTCTTCAGCACCTGTGCCATATCCCTGATGGCCGTATTCCGAGTGATCATCCAAACACGTTTTAAGTCTTGCACAGTAACCAGCCTCCACAACCATCCCAGGTGGCGCACTGTAGATCTTCACCATCCGCAGAGTGCCAACGTTCTTCTCAAATCCTCTCTGAGACTCCTGGCCTTCACTCTGAAACTATGCCCCCTCATTTCTGACTTCTTAACCAAGCTCACCCTGCTCACCATCCAAACCCACATGAACCCATGCACCTCGATCATGTCTCCCCTCAGTCATCTCTGCTCTAAATAAAACAATCCAAGCCTATCCCACCTCACCTTAAAGCTCAAATGCTCCATCTTGGGCAACACCCTGGTGCCCCCCCTCAGTACCCCCTGTAGTGCAATCTCACCCTCCCTCAGGTGCCCTGAACTGCACACAATGCACCAGCTGTGACCTGAACAACGTTCCATACAACGTGAACTATAACTTCCCCGCCCTTATACACTATGCCACAACTGATGCAAACGAGTGTCCCATACGTCCCCACAACCATCCCATTCACTGACAGGAGCTGCAGGGAGGGGTGGATAAGTACCCCAAGATCCATTCGTTCTACTGAGCTGCCCATCTTTCTGTCATCCATTACATACGCCCCTGTCTTGTTACTCCCTCCAATGTGCATCATCTTGCATGTATCAGGGTGAAATACCACCCGTCACTGTTCAGTCCATCTGAACAGCCCATCTAAATCTTCCTGTCGTCTATGACCGCCATCCTCACGCTGAACCACCCGACCAATCTTGCTGTCATTTGCAAACTGACGGACCATGCCCAATGTTATCATCTACATCATTTATATATATAACAAACAAAAAGGGATCCAGCACTGAACATTAGGGTACAGCACTGGACATCGGCCTCCAGTAACTCGAACAGCCGACTTCCACCACATTTTGTACTCCATTACTCGGCCCGTTTCAGATCCATCTTGCCAAGTCTCCCAGTCTTCCACATGCTTCAACCGAATCAATTGGTCCCCATGTTGAACCTTGTCCAAGGCTGTGCTGAGACCCATATGAATTACAGCAACTGCAACTTCCCCATCCCCACACTCAACTGTTTTTTCAAAACCTGCTATTGAATCCGTCAGGCATTACCTCCCCCTGCCAAATCATGGTGCCCATTCCAATGCAACCCATTCCTTTCCAAGTGGGGCCTCACGCTCCCCTTCGGAATTTTTGCCAACAGTTCCTCCACTACTGATGCGAGACTCACAGGTCTGTAATCCTCTGGCTCATTCCCCACTAGGAATGTGGGCAAGGGTTCTAGAGGAGGGTGTTAAAGGCTTCTTTGGGGGGAATGGGGGTGTGGGGGGGGGGGTGTGGGGGGAGGCTGCTGGGGGATTTGGAGCTGCCAGATACCACTCCTTCTAATTCATAGAATAGAAGTCATAGAAACCCTACAGTGCAGAAGGAGGCCATTCGGCCCATCGAGTCTGCACCGACCACAATCCCACCCAGGCCCTACCCCCCACATATTTACCCGCTAATCCCTCTAACCTACGCATCTCAGGGGCAATTTTAACCTGGCCAATCAACCTAACCCGCACATCTTTGGACTGTGGGAGGAAACCGGAGCACCCGGAGGAAACCCACGCAAACACGAGGAGAATGTGGAAACTCCACACAGACAGTGACCCAAGCCGGGAATCGAACCCGGGACCCTGGAGCTGTGAAGCAGCAGTGCTAACCACTGTGCTACCGTGCCGCCCTGAATCTTACAGCAACGAGGGCCTCCCCGGTGCTGCTGGGATGCCGATCACTCGCTGCCGCCAGTCCCCCATCCTCCGGGTCTTCCTTGCTTCAGCTTCCACACCTTCCTGGTCTGCCTCCTCCTCAAAGGAATCTGCTTGGCTCTCTTCCTCTAGATGTCACCCCGCTGCAATGCCATGTTGTGGAGCACAGAGCAGACCACCACAATGTGGAAATCCTCTGGGAGCTGTATAGCACCACCAGATGGGACAGGCAGCAGAACTGCATCTTGAGCAGGCCAATGCACCACTCACAGACAGACTGGGTGGTAGCATGGGACACATTATAGCCGGTCTCTGCCTTGGTCTCAGATCTCTGCACCGGCATCATCAGCCATGACTTCAGCGGGTAGCCCTTGCCCTCGATGAGCCATCCCAGCAGCCCGGGGTGGTCCATTAAGACCCCGTGAATATCCGAGTGCCCAGGATGTAGCTGTCATGCACACTCCCCAGATAGTGTGCATGTATGATGGTTAGTAGGTGGTTGCACACAATTTGGATGCTTAGGGAGTGGAAGCCCATACAGCTGATTCCATGGGGCTCACAGAGAGACATGGCCAATGGCTATCCCCCCCTTGCACCTGAAGTATACCGGCGATGGGGGCAAAGACTGCAAATTGGGCATCTTGTAGGGTCTGGCCTGGGTCAAAGTGGATGTAGTG
Source organism: Mustelus asterias (assembly GCF_964213995.1). Lineage (NCBI taxonomy): Eukaryota > Metazoa > Chordata > Chondrichthyes > Carcharhiniformes > Triakidae > Mustelus > Mustelus asterias. Next base: position 30,034,445 of record NC_135806.1, read on the forward strand.
GAATGCCTGGGTGTAAAGGACATCCGTGACCTCCCTGATGCACCTGTCGGCTGATGATTCAGAGATGCCACACTCACATATCCCCACTCGAGGCCTGGAATGATCCAGTGCCGTAGAAGTTCAGGGCTGCCGTCACCCTCATGGGCACTAGGAGTGGGTGTCCTCCTCCCCTACAAGGTCCACGAGGATATGGCACAGGTGCTGCACTGTTTCTGCACTCAGGCGGAGTCTTTCAGCAGCACATGGTGTTTGGAAGTTCGTTATAGGACATACAAGTCCTGTGCACCTGTGGTCTCCATCTCCGCTGTCTTCTGGCCCCTTCCTGAGGCTGATGGATGGCTGGGTCCTGACCCTGACCACAGGTCCCGTGTTGTGCTGGTATGGCCTCCAGCCTGAGTTGGCCTTGCTGTAGGCGGCGATGTCTGTCACCCGTCACAGCAGCAAGGAGGATTATTGCCAGCTCTACTAGCTGAATCCCAACATTCATGATTCCTCTGCGGGGTGGGGGGGTATCCACCCGGGGCCATCCCAATTAGCTGATGATCATCTGTTCCCACATCATCACCTCAGCGGCAAAGGACACATGATCGCCATTATTGCCCAACATGGCTACACGCTCCCTTCACATGATGCAGCACAATGCCTTCTGCACCCCCAGTGCAGTTGCTTGGTTGCTGGTGTGCGGCACAGAGCTACCTCCCCAGATGACCTGCCTCCCCAAGATACAGACCCCTGACATCATAAGCCATTGGCAGCAGCATGAGGCAAACTGGCCTCAGCGCTCTGGTGCTCATATAGAGCATAAGGGTGCAGTATAGCCATGCAGTATAAACCTTTATGTACCCGCCTTGACATATGGTGGAAACTGACTTCCAGCCATGGCATGCAGTTCAGACAAATGGTGGAGAAGCACCGCCCTGACTTCCATGTGTCGGGTGTCCATCATTGGGAGCCATGTTAACCATGCAAGAAACTACAAAAGGTCATGAATGTAGCCCAATCCATCACACAAACTAGCCTCCCATCCATTGACACTGTCTACACTTCCCGCTGCCTCGGCAAAGCAGCCAGCATAATTAAGGACTCCACGCACCCTGGGCATTCTCTTTTCCACCTTCTTCCGTCGGGAAAAAGATACAAAAGTCTGAAGTCACATACCAACCGACTCAAGAACAACTTCTTCCCTGCTGCCATCAGACTCCTGAATGGACCTACCTTGCATTAAGTTGATCTTTCTCTACACCCAAGCTATGACAGTAACACTACATTCTGCACTGTCTTGTTTCCTTCTCTATGAACAGTATGCTTTGTCTGTAAAGCGTGCAAGAAACAATACCTTTCACTGTATACTAATACATGTGACAATAATAAATCAAATCAAATTAAAAAACACCCACTAAGCTCCGGTGATTGGGGCAAAAGCTGCCAGACCTGGTGCTTGTCACTGTTAGTGGGACCTGGAATGGAACGACAGCAATAAACCACTGAGGCTGACCAGCAGACAGATGGCAGGGTTAAGAGTACGGCATAAGTGGGATTCAAACTGGACATCATATGCAACCCCTCGAAGGTCTTTCGGCAGGCATGGCGAATGCTCGTCATACAGGCCCCAGCCCACTAGAGATCCCCAACCTGAGGACCCCCAACTCAGCCTTAGCCCCCAAGAACCTGCAAGCACCTGTGCCCATGGGGGCCCAAACCCCACTCCGCACCATGGCAGTGGCACCTTGAGGTTGGTACTAAGTGATATTCACCTCCTTGCTCACCCTTGCAACTGTTGGGCCTGAACCACACTTCACGGGGCCATCAGTGATTCATGCCCATGTGATGTCCCACCAGAGAGATAGGAACATTCCGAGAGGAGGAGGATCACGTGCTGAACTCACTAATCAGATTGAAGTCCGGTCAATCTCATGCAAATCGTCCTCGTGCTCTTTCTGGGTGAGATCCATTGGCGCACTTAGAAAGAAATCGGGAGGATTGCAAACTGTTTGGTGCCCGGTGAGAAACTGCTTTTTAAGCCCACACGCGATTCTCTGGGATTGGCAGAATGAGATCGGAAAATGGGCCCCCTTGTGTTTGAAATCAATTGCAGTCATGTATTGTTGGATTGCTTTCTTCCCTTTTACTTCTTACTTTAAACACAGATATCAGTCAAAACAGATGCAGATTCAGAACCTTGGGGACGATCTTACCAAAAATATTTTAAATGCCAAACAAGCGTGAAAGCGGGTGAGAATTGCATCCATTTTTTGGTTGAGCTCCCATATGCAATCGTACAACAACTGGAGAAAAAGAGATGCAAAATGTGATTCTCACCAGCAGGGGGAGTGGATGGAGACTATTCATGCCAGCAACCGGCTGCTGAGCTCCAGGGGCGCTATTGCACAGGCACTCTGATCTCCCAGTGCATTCTCTCCCTTCAGACATTACCCCCCCCCCCCCCACAGATTGCCACAACCCCCATCTGTCTCAGCCAATTGCTGCCCCCGATCCCCACCCCCAGCCAATCACAGCCCTGCCAATCTCCACTGCCCCACCCAATGCAGAGTTCCTACCCTACAGAGCACCCCCTGCCTCCCCAGCAAGGACCCACCCCACCCATCATAGGTCCACCCCTTCTGTCCCAGGCCCCCTTCAGGCCCCACTTCTCCCATTAGGCCCCAACCCTTTGGCACTGCCCAGTGCCTAGTGGGAAGTGCAGGGTGCCAATAGGCACTGCTAGGGTGCCACGCTGGCACTGCACGGGTACCAGACTGGCACTCCCAAGAGGCACTGCACACCCCTGCCCCCGATCACGTGAGGGCTTCAATGGCCTCTGGTCTTACTGGCGAGGGATCACATCAGGTTCCCCTTGGTGGGGACTATACATGATCTTCGTCGTTGAGGACTTATGCTGCCGAGCAGGCAAGGACAAGTGAGGCTGGACAATTGCGCCCGGGAATCACTAATTACTTTAAAATACCTACTGAATATTTAAATAAGCCTCTCGCCCTTTATGTGCACAAGCCCAAATTTTGCCTCTCACTTGATCTTACCGGCTCACCAGCATGACAAGCTAGCAAGATTGCCATCTTGTCTTTAACATGTTCATGTTGCACAATACAAGAATGTTCGGTTAAATCAGACAACATAATACCCTTCCATTTATATGGTTCTTTATTATTGGGTTGAGAAATCTCTAGAGAATTAAACATCAAACTCCACAATCCAACCTGAATGCAGCAAACAATGGTTTGCTTTAAAAACGTATCAGAGAAGAAAACTATTTTAAATCCATCATCTGCTGATCCAATTAATATCAAGATACATTGAAAAACATGAATAACGTGAAACTACATTCTCACATAAGAAGCTTAATGATCATAGGATAATAGAACTGTACAGCACAAAAAGAGATTTTGAAGAGAAATCCAGTTAACCCCAGTCCCTACATCCCTGCATTTCTCTCTTTCAATTATAGATGCATTGTTGCATTAGGTTTATCACTGCGGCCCTTTACATGCAGAGAGATTCATCCCATTCCCTCTTTCAGAAAGAAGCAAACATTTATTGCAGGCTTCTCTATGATGCAGCTGCCATTGAATATATGCACAATTGTGGCTCATGTGCACTATGCCGTTTTCATGAACCGAAAGCAATTTCACTCCCTCAATTTACAGCTTGTATGTGACAGTAGGCAGCTTATCATGCAGGTGAAAGCCCATAACCCTGACAGAAGTCATCATTCCTTAATTCTGTGATCGTTAACTGGCGCACTTGTACTTTACACACCATCGTAAGTCAATGGTTGACTACAATTCAGTAAGAATTATCCACTCATAACATGACACATAATTCCAGTATGAAACTAGCATGCATGTACACAGCAGGCCTACAATGAAAGTCATGCTGCCGTGAGGAACATTGTAGGACAATGCTGAGGGAAGATGTGTTCATGTATGCACCACTACACAGACTATGTTCATTCCCAAGCACCGCAAGTGGTGACCTGTGCAGCCCATGTCATTTTTTACCAATATCAGTGAAGAACACTACACAAATCACCCCCATTCTCAATGTCCTCATGCAACACTTTCACCATCTGAACTGCAGCAAAAGCTTCAGGGGTGGCACGGTAGCACAGTGGTTAGCACTACGGCTTCACAGCTCCAGGGACCTGGGTTCGATTCCCGGCTTGGGTCACTGTCTGTGCGGAGTCTGCACATTCTCCTCGTGTCTGCGTGGGTTTCCTCCGGGTGCTCCGGTTTCCTCCCTCAGTCCAAAGATGTGCAGGTTAGGTTGATTGGCCATGCTAAAATTGCCCCTTAGTGTCCTGAGATGTGTAGGTTAGAGGGATTAGCAGGTAAATATATAGGGATATGGGGTAGGGTCTGGGTGGGATTGTGGTCGGTGCACACTCGATGGGCCAAATGGCCTCTTTCTGCACTGTAGGTTTCTATGATTTCTATGAACTGCTCTGAAGGAGCTGTGGAGTCTTCAGCTGAGTGGGAGCCAAGATTTGTTGTATTATGCTACATGCTGCATGAGAGAATAACTCTTAAATCAGGTGAGAAACTAAGGAGCAGGAACATGAGTGAGAGGAAGTGGTGGAGGAGGAAATGGGAACAAAAAACAGTACTGGGGGAGAAGAAATTGTAACATGAAGAGGTGGAAGGCCATGAGGAAAGGAAGCCACAACATGAAGTCATTTTCTGCTCAATCTCTATGTGATCAAACAATTAATGAGCAGTAACACATCTCCCCATTCATCAATACTTCCACCATTCATAATCTCTCCATCTCACTGAACATCACATCCTCTGTCTGACAACACAGTATTACATCACCAGGAGATACATAAGAACATAAGAACATAAGAAATAGGAGCAGGAGTAGGCCATCTAGCCCCTCAAGCCTGCCCCGCCATTCAATAAGATCATGGCTGATCTGACGTGGATCAGTACCACTTACCCGCCTGATCCCCATAACCCTTAATTCCCTTACCGATCAGGAATCCATCCATCCGCGCTTTAAACATATTCAGCGAGGTAGCCTCCACCACCTCAGTGGGCAGAGAATTCCAGAGATTCACCACCCTCTGGGAGAAGAAGTTCCTCCTCAACTCTGTCTTAAACCGACCCCCCTTTATTTTGAGGCTGTGTCCTCTAGTTTTAACTTCCTTACTAAGTGGAAAGAATCTCTCCGCCTCCACCCTATCCAGCCCCCGCATTATCTTATAAGTCTCCATAAGATCCCCCCTCATCCTTCTAAACTCCAACGAGTACAAACCCAATCTCCTCAGCCTCTCCTCATAATCCAAACCCCTCATCTCCGGTATCAACCTGGTGAACCTTCTCTGCACTCCCTCCAATGCCAATATATCCTTCCTCATATAAGGGGACCAATACTGCACACAGTATTCCAGCTGCGGCCTCACCAATGCCCTGTACAGGTGCATCAAGACATCCCTGCTTTTATATTCTATCCCCCTCGCGATATAGGCCAACATCCCATTTGCCTTCTTGATCACCTGTTGTACCTGCAGACTGGGCTTTTGCGTCTCATGCACAAGGACCCCCAGGTCCCTTTGCACGGTAGCATGTTTTAATTTGTTTCCATTGAGATAGTAATCCCATTTGTTATTATTTCCTCCAAAGTGTATAACCTCGCATTTCTCAACGTTATACTCCATTTGCCATATCCTCGCCCACTCACTCAGCCTGTCCAAATCTCTCTGCAGATCTTCTCCGTCCTCCACACGATTCACTTTTCCACTTATCTTTGTGTCGTCTGCAAACTTCGTTACCCTACACTCCGTCCCCTCCTCCAGATCATCTATATAAATGGTAAATAGTTGCGGCCCGAGTACCGATCCCTGCGGCACGCCACTAGTTACCTTCCTCCAACCGGAAAAACACCCATTTATTCCGACTCTTTGCTTCCTGTCGGATAGCCAGTCCCCAATCCACTTTAACACACTACCCCCAACTCCGTGTGCCCTAATCTTCTTCAGCAGCCTTTTATGGGGCACCTTATCAAACGCCTTTTGGAAATCCAAAAACACCGCATCCACCGGTTCTCCTCCATCAACCGCCCTAGTCACATCTTCATAAAAATCCAACATGTTCGTCAAGCACGACTTTCCCCTCATGAATCCATGCTGCGTCTGATTGATCGAACCATTTCTATCCAGATGCCCTGCTATCTCCTCTTTAATAATGGATTCCAGCATTTTCCCTACTACATACATAATGTAATCTGATTTTAAAAATTCATTGATCACATAGTGTTGACAAAAATAATTCGAACCACCCTTGGGCATCCCTTACTGCCTGACACTTGTGTGCCTCCACCTGGTTTAGGAGCTGCTTCTTCAATGGCCACAGCATGGATGGTGGAAGGCTGCTGACCTTCAATTGAGAAGACAGCAGTTGGGCTCAGAGATCTGTTTCTTGAGTGGCTGACCTCAGGCCACACGATCTCAGCCTGAGCTACAGCAGTCTGGATTGTGCAAAACCACCCACCATTGCAGAACTACTTTAAGAGGTGTAGGCTGTGTTAAATTATTGCCAGCCTCTCAAGGTATCCGGTGCCTTACTGAAACTGATGCAACCAGTGGACAGCACAGGTCGTGCTGGCCGCATACATTAATCATTTAACACAGCAGGCAGCATCAATGTAAGAAGATGCCTGACACTTAATGAACAGGTGCAAGTAGATTCTGCACTGTGATCCCATGCCTGCTTTCTATGGTTAGCCAACTTAATGCCCAACTTTTGTCCACTTTAGATCCAACAATAGATTTTTAATTCTTGCTGCTGTTGCCACTGATACCATATTTCTTATGAATGTTTGGTTTTGTCTATCTAGCGACAAGCACCTGAAAAGGCAATTATTTGGATGGTCTAACTAACTGACTCCAGGCACAATATCTGAGAGCAGCATAAAAGCATCTCATTAACATTGTCCCACTAATTCTGGCACAAATTTCAGATCATGTCAGCAATATAAAAACAACTAATCTTAAACACCATTATTAGCTCATAATTACTGCTTTAGGAGTTCCTCAGGGTGGTGTTCTAGGCCCACTCAACTTCAGCTGCTTCAGCAGTGACCTTCCCTCCAAAATATGTCAGAAATGGGGATGTTCACTGATGATTGCACAATGTTCAACACTATTAACAACTCCTCAAAGACTGAAGCAGTCTGTGCCAATATGCAGCAAGACCCAAACAATATTCAGGCTTGGGCTGATAAGTGGCAAGTAACATTCATGCGACACAAGTGCCAGGCAGCAACCACAAGACTGAATCTAACCATTGCCCCTTGAAATTCAATGGTGTTACCATTACTGAATCCCCCACAATCAACATTCTTGGGGTTACCATTGACCAGAAACTGAACTGGATTAGCCATATAAATAGGGTGGCTACAAGAGCAGGTCAGATGCTAGGAATCCTAGAGCAAGTAACTCACCTCCTGACTCCCCAAAACCATCTACAGGGCACAAGACAGGAGTGTGATGGAATACTCTCCATTTGCCTGGGTGGGTCCAACTCCAACAACACTCAAGAAGCTTGACAACATCCAGGACAAAGCAGCCGCTTGAATAGTACCCCATCCAGAAATATTCACTCCCTCCACCACCAACGCTCAGTAGCAGCACTGTGTCCTATCTAGAAGATGCTCTGTGGGAACTAAACAATGCCCCCTAAGCAGCACCTTCCAAACCCACAACCGCTACCATCTAGAAGAACAAGAGCAGCAGACACATAGGAACACCTCCACCTGGAAGTTCCCCTCCAAGTCATTGACCATCCTGATTTGGAAATAAATATCGTTCGTTTACTGTCATTGAGTAAAAATCCTGGAACTCCCTCCCTAAAAACACTGTGGGTGTACCTACACCTCATTGACTGCCGCTTTTCAAGAAGGCAGTTCACCATCACCTTCTCAATGGCACTTAGGAATGGGTAATAAATGCTGGCCTAGCCAGCAATGCCCACATTCCATGAATTTAATCTTTAAAAATGTAGAAATGCTGGATTTGAAGGACAGAGTGTGCGGTGACAGGTGAAGCAACATGGGAAGAGGGCATGTTCCTCCATTCAGTTAAATCATTGCTGATCTGTACCTTAACTCCCTTATCTACCTTTTATCTGTATCCTTTACTATCCTTCCCAAACAAAAAATTATTGAACAAGATCTTCAAAGCTTAAATTGACTTGTCATTTATAATCATTTGGGGGCAATCTCCACTACTTTTTGTGCGTAAACGTTTTTCCTGATCTAAATCCAAAATAATCAAGTTCTAATTTGAAGATGTTCTTGATCATCCAGAGAGGAAATATTTTTTGCTTTTTACCCTATCAAATTATTTTATCCTATTAAACATCTCGATCATATAATCCCTCAACCATCTAAACTAAAGGGAATGTGAACCAAGTTTACGCAGCCTCTCATTATAACTTAACCAGCACTGACACTGTTCCAGTAAATATATACTGTATTCTTCACAAGGCCAATATATCTTTCCTGAGATACAGTTTTGAAAATAGCATGCAATATTCCAAATGAGGTCTGACCAAGGCATTTGAAGCATAGCATCTACTCTTTTAAAATTCCAGTCACGTTGCGGTAAAGCCAAACATTCTATTAATCTTTTTGGTAAATATTTGTATCTGTGCACTATGTTTTGGTGACCTACTTACACAGAAACACAAATCCCTTTGAAGGAGGAAATTTTCCAGAAAACCATATTTGCATCATCAAACATATTTTTATTGGACTAATTGGCACCACTCATAACGGGCCAACAATGCAGAGGGGCACCCCCGGATGGATATTCGATCGGGTCTCCCCCTGCACAGCTGAGAGACTCACGAATTTCAGAAACTACGGAAGATCCCTAATCTGCCTAGCAACAGCACGTAGCTGCATTTTTAAACTGGCCAAGGCAGACATAAAAATCTGATAAACTAAGAGATAAGGATAAAAGGTTAAGAATGAAATACCCCAGACACCCAACAGGACAGGATGACATTAACACTCAATCTCACAAGCAGGAAACACAGACACGGAACAATAGGATCAATTTAAATAAGAGGACACATAGAGATGGTAATGGGAAACGCATTTAGACACCGGGGCAGGACCAAGTAATCCCATTAACACGAACACACACCATACAAATGCTAATCCATGAAACTTCCTAGGGACTTTTGAAACTGACAGACCACTTTATACATTGTGTAAAAAAAGGCATAATCAAATGTTCCCGCGCGAATTTTGGATATCTATAAAGATCCAGAGCTGATGTGATTTAATGGAGATCAACGTGGCCAAGCCACTGTTTCTGAGCTGGCTACGGGGGTCTCCCTGGGATCCCAGTAATTGTACAATAAAGACACGCTTTGAACCTTGATTTGCGACTCAACTTCTATTCTGCACTGGTAAGGGATATTTCCCTACAACAAAATGGCGTAGTCACGGCAGGATTTGATATCTGACTTCTGACTGATGGCCACAGTTTGAAAGTCGGGATCAAATTTAAACGAATCTGATACAAATCCAGAGCAGTCAAAGGCGAGTGCAGGTCTCCGTTCAAAGTGAGGTACCTTTAAGGGTTAGGGTTTGTCTGTTTTAAGTATTGTTGTCTTGTAGAACTGTATAATCTTGCCTAAGTTTTTAAATTGAAACAGAAGTCCGCACTAAAGAGGTACAGGTCAGAACGACCGCGTGGAAAAAGGTAAGTAACTTTTAACTTTAATAGGAGTAAAGGACCAGAGGTAAAGATAACAGGTTTTGGGCTATTTGATAACAGGAATTAAGACTAATATAAAGATAAGTACCGCATGCAGAACTAATTGGTGTAACTAACCCAGGATTGTAAATGAAACCGCTGTCTGTGCCAAGGCAATAGGACAAGGGAGTGCTTGACTCAAGGTGCCCTACCCTAAACTGGACGTTAAGAGGAGAAATCTCCCACGCTAAGGTTGGGTTTTGAAGCGGGCGCTAAGAGGCACAGGCACTCAGGGTGCAAGGCACGGACAGTGTAAATCGGGTAACAACACTGACTCTGAAGGGACGAACAACCTCAGAGTCGATACAGTTACTAACTATAACAGGGGCTTTGATAACAGAATACATGTGTGTAAGTGTTGAGGAAAAGGGGACCCGATCCATCCTGACCAAGAGACACGACGACGGAGGATCCATTAGGGACCCGGGCGGAGTTTGATAACCTTGTTCGTCTGTAGGGAACACCACAGCCCATAGCAGGATACCCGGTTTTGGGGTAACGGATCAACCCTGCTAGTGGGGGTGGTGGCCGAGCGGGAGGCGTTGTACTTAGAGGGGCTGGGAACAGGGGCGGACAAACCCACTAAACAACCAGCACACATCCCAATAAGACAACACAAAATAGTCCAAGCGTGAGGTGTCAGGAATAGTTGGGGGAGCCCAGGGGAAAGAGACCCACTGGAACCTCACTACGAGGCCCTACAGCAATACAGACGGTGCTGGGGCAGTATCAGTGACAGGAGATAAGGGAGAGAGTTGAGGCACTTTTACTGTAGCAGCCAGCATACGGGGGTTGCAGGACTGCTAGACAGAAAAATGGCAGACCACGTTGTTAAGGGAGAAACTGCAGTAGCTCTCATTTTGAAGTATCTGTTAGCCAGAGAAGCGATTGTTGCAAAGATGAAACGGAACGGGTGGAACGCATCACAAACTTTAGAAGATCAAAGAAAGTGGGTAGACGGAGTTAAACGGGACAAAACAAAAGTAATGGGAGTAATATTAGTGACCCAGTTAGCTGGACTAATTGAGGAAGTAAATGCCTCAATGGAGGAGAGACACAAAGAGACAGAACAAATTAAAGTATTACAGGAGAGAGTGAGGGAATTAGAATACAGAAACCACACTGCGGAGATAACGCAGAGATCAGAGGAAACGGACCCTCGGCGCCCATACGAGTCAGTGCAGAAACATACAGCCACTCCAGCATCAAAAGAAAACATAGACAATTATAATCTAGCGCCAGTCACGAGAGGAGGGACGTTAGCACAACCAAAGGCAACCTATAAGCCTTTTACGCCAGGGGAAAGGCAGCAGATTATGGCATCCCTGGGGAAGTTAAAACCCAGAAGCGCAAACATGGAATTTTGGGGCGAATTAGATTCGCTCTGGGTAGGACACCAGTTACATTTAAGGGACATACACCAGCTGGTCAGGGCAGCCTGTCCAGCGGATAAATGGAGGTTGGTGGCAGGAGGGCCAGCGACCCAAGCAGCACAGGACTATAATGGAGGAAGGTGGACACATGCCGTTCCTACAACGGCTGAGATAGATGACCAGCAGGCACCCTTTACATTATTCAAGACCGAAGTCCAACGGGTCTTAGGGAACTCCCCCACTAATTGGAGCAGGATCACAAACACTAAACAAGGTCGGGGGGAAAATGCATCGGAATTTGGAGAGAGATTATTCCGGGTATATAGGGAATGTTCAGGACGAGACGACGCGGATAGGAGAGACAGGGCTTTTGTTCAGGCATTTAAGGACGGGCTCTCAGAGGCACACCAAGAGATCCTTAAGATGGGGGTGATAGCATCCCAAGACTATGACGAGCTAGTCGAGTGGGCTAGCGGGATAAGAGAAGAGAAGGCTGCCCAAACCAAGCCCAGACGAGAGAGAGTTGGAACCCCCCATAACGGAGATAGGGGAAGAACCGGGTTCAGCTGCTACACATGTGGCCAGCCAGGGCATACGGCTAGATTCTGCAGAGGGGCACCAGTCAAAGGGAAACCTGAGAATGGCGGGCCTCGCTGTGACCACTGCCACAAGGCAGGGCACACTGAAGCCACATGTTGGGGGAAGCATGGGAGACCCCAAGACAACTATGGAACAACCCCGGGGGCACCACATTCCCGGAATCCACCAGGGTGACTAGGAGAAACCTTAAGCCAGGGAGATGGGAGACGAGAGAGGATTAGTGTAGCCACGCCCACAGAAGACAGTGAATCCCGACAAAAGCCGGTGTCCGTCCACTCCACTTATCGGCCAACATTGGTCGAAATCTCACAACCCGTAGCTCCCATCCAAAACAGGAAAGAGGGGGAGAGAATATATGTAGATGCCTTGAAGGGGGCTGGGAGAGTGTTAAAACTGTTAAAGATTAAAGTGATAGGATTTCTTGAATTTACTTCTGTTTTGAGTTAATTACAGTTTGGAAGAAAGAAGAATAAAAGCGATTGTCTTAATCAATGTTCTGTATTCTCTTTGAATGTTTTACACTCATCCCAGTCTGAAATGATAAGTTTGAATGAAAAAGGATGTACTGTGGAATGACTTTTGGAAGCTTCCATGTGTATGTGTGTGTGTGTTTAAACAAAGTGGTTGCGTGGATGCTTTGTTGTTGTTTGTTTTAATGTTAAGAAAGGATTTAAACCTTGGAAGGAAGCATGTGCTCTTTCCTTTGTCTTGAAGTAGAAATTATAAGAGTTAGTTGAGGAGTTAAGAGAAGAAAATAAGTTATTTTGTGGAAAGGTAGAAAAGCAGGAACAAAAGACTGAGGTCTATGAATTAGTTTAAAGTATATCAAGTCAGTGAAATACAGTATTAATCGCAGAATATCGCGATTTGCGAACGTCAGATAGTTTAGTATTCTGAACTAGTTAAAATTATGTACTGCCGTCAGAATTTCATGAGCCATCAAGGTTCAAGGTTTGCCAAATATAAAAGCACTGCAAAGCTTAAAACCTAGCCAGTTAAGAAACCAAAATGTTCCTAATCAAATAACTGGTATGTATTGTACCTGCTTTGATTTTGATTCGGCGCCTGTTACTTTTCCTAGAGTGCGGGGGTTTCGATCTGGAGCTCAGTTTAAAAAAAAGAAACGGCTTAAATTAAAAGGGTTTGGATATCACGGGTACGATGTGTAAAGTGGTATGATACAACTGCCGCTTGATTATTTTTATTATACAGTATAGCACTGCCATATAGACACAAGAATAACATCAAATCCTGAAAAGCCTTAACCAACTTTGTATGATATATTCATATACTATATTGGGCATTGATAAAGACATAATTATTTTGTGAAGTACTGTGGTGTAGCGCTTGCACGCAAACAAATGATCAAATTAGAGATAGTGTAAGAGTACTCGTATAAAGATCGGAACTCTATGGCATGTGATTTTAATGGGGAAAGCGATGTCTTTTGATAAGACTACATACAAATGAATGGATGTATCCGACAATACATCCGAGACCTTAGCACCCAATTGAAGGGGATGCGCCGGTCCGTAATTTCTAATCAGGCACAGGTCGACGCAGAGGGGGACTCAGAAATATTACCAGAAGTCCCAAAAGCCGGGAGCCGGGTATTAACAAAAGTGCTTCCTGCAAAACCAGGATTTGCCCCAAGATGGCACGGACCTTACGAGGTCATTGTTAGCGGAGATACCTGTGCCTGTATAGATATAAGGGGACAGGGGGTCTGGAAACACTGGACCCAATTAAAACTATATGAGGACAAATGAACTAAAAAATACCGTTTTGCTCATTCAACTTCCACAGGAACCAGGACCAGATCTACTATCAAGACGTCGGAACCAACTACTTTTAATTTGATTGCCTGTTTATTTTCTGTATATACTGTAATTGTAAAATACTGTTGAAAAAAAGAGCGATATGGGAACAGGGACATATCTGATAATAACCCTGACCATTGTAAATACACTCCAACATATGGGGGTTAGGGGAGCAGAACCACCAATCATGGAAGGAAACCTATTCCTGAAAACACACATCCAGATCTATGGGAATAGGACCGCTTGTTACCCCTCAGCGCGATCAGTAAACTCCCTATTCATCGCAACACCAGGGTGGCTCCCACAAGAGTTATTCACTATTGACACATCGGGGGCACCCTGCAAAGAACATATTGGGTACTTTAAGCAAGGGATACAAGGAAGGTGTGTAGAGCTCACTGAGCCGGGAATTCTAAGGGGGACGGGACCCCAACCGGAGGAGACACATGGGAACTACCCACAATGTTTTAAGGGAGAGGGATGGGGGTGCGTGCATGCCTTTGTCCCTAAAAATGATTCGTGCGCTGAGGCACATTGTGCTCTCCAGGAGTGCCGGGTCCGGGAAGGACACTTCACTTGTGACTGCAAGCAACAAAAATGCATTGCAGTCACCGCGGGTAGGCAGCTTATGTGTGGCAAGTGCAACAGCACCCACGTAAGCTCAGCCTCAGGGACATATCCATTTGATTCTCACCAAGAGGTACAATCAAGTGGACAGTCCAGGGGGAGGGAAGGTTCCACAAGATGGGGCCATGCGGTCAAACGACCCCAGGGTAATGCATGTTATCGGGTTAAAGACGGGTACGTGTTTTTATTTAAAAATGTATATATGACGGCCACAGACAGGCCTCCAAGGTTCTTTTCCGTAGGGACAATCAGACCTCTCACGGTTCCATGCCCAAGTGAAGGGCATGTCCAGAAACGCATAGTGACCAGGGCCATCAGCGCAGAATTTTGCTCCGACTGGCAGGCCCCTGTCACACTAGGGTCTTCTTTAGGATATGGATTTCTGGGGACACTATCCCTGGGAGGCGCCGCAGGGGTGATCAGTGCCAGTAATAGGAACTTCTTCATATGTGGACTGACCATTTTAGGAAACAACACCCTACAAGCATTAGGCGCAATTGACCAAGAACTCGCAGAACTCAGACTATACACACAACAAACGAGATATGCGGTGGACTATCAGCTAGCCAGACAAGGGGGGGTATGCACCATCATCAAGGAAAAATGCATCACATACGTACACGACGAGACACTAAACATAACAGCAGCCATGTCCGGGATACAAAAGCAATTGGATAACTTTAAACAGGGGTTAACAGGGACTGATGGGTGGTTAGGATGGCTGTTTAACACAGTTTGGGGAGCATATATTATGAAGGGATTAATCCTAGTAGTAGCCATCCTGTTCACACTCTGCCTTGGCCTAACCTGTATTAAAGTGATATGTGCAAATATTACATCAAGAATGCTACCCACTGCCAGTATCCAGATGCAAGAACTTAACAACGACCCAGAAGAGGAGGAACAACGGCAAGGACAACAGCTGTACAAATCACTGTTCCTCTGAAGGTCATCCATGGGGGGTCAGCCATGAATGGCACCCCCTGGACGAGAGGACGGACTGAAGGAGGAAATTTTCCAGAAAACCATATTTGCATCATCAAACATATTTTTATTGGACTAATTGGCACCACTCATAACGGGCCAACAATGCAGAGGGGCACCCCCGGATGGATATTCGATCGGGTCTCCCCCTGCACAGCTGAGAGACTCACGAATTTCAGAAACTACGGAAGATCCCTAATCTGCCTAGCAACAGCACGTAGCTGCATTTTTAAACTGGCCAAGGCAGACATAAAAATCTGATAAACTAAGAGATAAGGATAAAAGGTTAAGAATGAAATACCCCAGACACCCAACAGGACAGGATGACATTAACACTCAATCTCACAAGCAGGAAACACAGACACGGAACAATAGGATCAATTTAAATAAGAGGACACATAGAGATGGTAATGGGAAACGCATTTAGACACCGGGGCAGGACCAAGTAATCCCATTAACACGAACACACACCATACAAATGCTAATCCATGAAACTTCCTAGGGACTTTTGAAACTGACAGACCACTTTATACATTGTGTAAAAAAAGGCATAATCAAATGTTCCCGCGCGAATTTTGGATCCCTATAAAGATCCAGAGCTGATGTGATTTAATGGAGATCAACGTGGCCAAGCCACTGTTTCTGAGCTGGCTACGGGGGTCTCCCTGGGATCCCAGTAATTGTACAATAAAGACACGCTTTGAACCTTGATTTGCGACTCAACTTCTATTCTGCACTGGTAAGGGATATTTCCCTACAACACCTTTACTCACCAGTGTTTCCAGGTTACATATCTGGGTACTGAACAAAAATATAGGAAAATAAACCGAAACCGTACAGTTACTCTGATTATACAGAGATACCATTCACAATGTTATTTCGTAGTTTGTACTACTTGTGTGTTGGAGTTGGGACTGATAATATGATATTTATGAGAAACCAGGAATCAGAAATGTCTCTGTATTGAATCTATTGGACCTGACAAAGGATCTTGCAGTGTTTATTTTATCACATGAACTTTAAATGTTGTCAGAAAGCATTCAAAAATGACATGTCACTTTCTATCATCTCTCATCTGAGCAATACTCTCATTTTTCTGATTCCACTCAAAACTCCCAAATTCCTTAAAAATAAATATTCTAATTAAAAATGTTTTAAAAATTACACCATTTAGTGTTTTTAAATCAACCAGAGTGCACCATACTTACAGATTCAGAATCAACCTAGAAAGTCCTAAGAACATTTTTAAAATTGGTTTCCCAACACTAAGAGTGAAAAACCTGACTAGAATTCAGACACTGACTGTATACATCAATGTGAAATCTTGTTAAACGGATTCCTCGGTACTATAGTGACAGCACCAGCATTAGGCTTTTTTGCCACAAACAAGAATGTACTTTCACAAGGTTGCGCTTTTGTGTGTGCATCCTTTGAAAGAGAGGACTTCTTTTGATCCCGGAATCTGTTAGGTTGTGGGAAGTCAATTTAACTCAAACTCAAACAGTGAACAGATAATAATCCAAGTCTGAAAAACAGCATCCTTTTGGAACGTTTGAAGTTTGCTCAGCTTTCAATGTAACTAATAATGAAGCAGCTTGATACCATTCTCTGCTGAAACATGCATTCTGAGCCATTTCTTATTCATGTATCATGCTCATTAGGTGTTATGGTTGCAAAAATGTGTCACTATTATTGATCATTCGCACAATCCTACAACATAGGTTTAGAAAAGGTTTTCTGCATTTTGCTTTGGATTATTCAGCCATAATCTATTAGTATTAACTAGAAAGAAGCAATATGCATCAGAGAAACAGTCTGTTACAAAGGTAGATTTTCAAATATGCAGACTAGTTTTGTATATGTTGACTTTTTTTTCCATGTTCACAATATTCTAAGATCAGTTTCAGTTCAACTTCAGTTATTTTGAATTCTGATTATGACTGTTAACAGGGGTAATTTCCAAAATTGTTCCTTTCCTCCACTTTACCCTCCTCTCCTGCTCAGGCGCAGTTATAAATGCAGTAAGAGCTCACCAGTCTCTCACTCAGCTGGTCACTTTCCACACACAGGTCCAGATAGTGAGTATTGGCAGTTACTCGACTATGGAAGGCATCATTGATATTCTGTCCTAGTCCTGTGCATCCATACAGCTGGAGTCAATGGAAACAAATTAGTGACAAAAGCCTGGATGGATTTCTAATTGCCGAGCCCAGAATTACAGAGGCCTGTTATATCATACGCTAATTGAGAGCAGATTAGGAATTGAAGTTAGGACACTCTGCATTAGTTGAAGTGGTTCCTTTATCCACGAGGCCAGCAGGGCACTGCATCAAAAACCTTGAAGAAAAATTCTCTGTTGCGTTTGGGGTTTGGTTTATTGGTTTTAATGCCTATTCTTATATTGCAAGGAAGGTTAATTTGATCTTACAAAAGGTTAACTCCCAGAGATACATTTAGAATTACAACTGAGAATGGTTTTCAGAGTAGAGTACCAGATTGTGCAGTTTGTTTATCATTATATTTTGTATTAATTTTCTGATTCATTGCAACCAAGTTCAAGATACGTCCTACTATTATGGTGGAATGGCTTTTAATTCAATAGCCCAGATTTTCTGATCTCCAGAATGTTGAAGACTGGACTTATTATCCAAGATGCACATTAGGATCCTACAGAAATCCCAATGTGCTGACTTCTCTGAGAATATCCCAGAAAGTTTGAAAATCTGTTCCCCTGCTCCCCAGAATCCTCCACAAATGTTTCCAACTCTGAAATAGCATCAAAGGTTTTGGTCGGTTCTGACCTCCTGGCCTCGGAAATTTTAGACAGAAAAATCCTGGTCTGATTCCTAGGCAACTACAGAACTCTCCCCTTGTATCACTCATGCTGACGTCCCGTCCAAAATCCCTTCTCGACCTCCTGACTATCCACACTCCCCACCCATCCTGATCCACCCAACAATGCCCCTGTTGACCATGCTAACTCCGGACCACCCGACTATCTCTCCAACCTTGCAACCAGAGTTGAGTAGCCCCCACCATCTGACTGCCCCTAATCTGACTACCTCCCAACCTACATACCCACTCACAAGGCATGATATTACGACCTCGTCCCACCCATCGATTAGTATGGCTATGTGACTGACAAGAAAGCAATTTGCATATTAATGTCATGCTTTCATGACAAAAACATGGGATCACCAACATTTACCCCATTGCTCGTCGGACCTCACACCAGTGAGATTCACAGCTGGTCTCCACCAGCTGAGACCAGACATGATGGCCATGCCCAGGGATCGGAGGCCATTGAAGTCCCCAGGTGGTTGGGGACATGGCCGGGCAGAGCCAACCTGGCACCATGGCACTACTCACAGGGCACCCTCTCAGTGCCCACTGGGAACCCTGGTAGTGCCCAGCTGGTACCATAACTGTGCTGGAGCAGTGCCAAGGGGGTATGGCCTGAGTAGAGGTGGAGCCTGAGTGGGGGTGGGGCTATGATGGGGGAGGCAAGGAGGAGGGTTCTACAGGGTATAGAGACAAGTGAAGGGTTTTTGGGGGGAGCTCTTCAGGGGCAATAGCTCTGTGGCAGAGAGTCAAGGGGAGCTCTGCAGGGAGGAAACTGTGCAGGGGGAGCTCAGCAGATGGGGGATTCATGCAGGGGGTAATCAGCAGGCGGGGTATGCATGTAGGGGGGAGTGATCGGCAAAGAAGGGGTCGCGATAGAGGTCTCATTAGCTGCTAGTGGCCCATGTCGTCATGGTATGGCGGGGGAAGATTACACTACCACCGTTGAACGGGGTGGGGGGAGACGGGGGGGTGAATGTCCATGGAAGTTGTGGTGGGGCAGTGGAAGAAAGTTTGCCTGTTCACTGGGAGATCAGGGCGCCTGCACAATGGCACCCCAAGCAGTCTGCAGCCGGCTTCACCGGTGAGCTTAGGCTCCATCTCCCACCACCCCTCATCCCCCCGCAAAATGGTGCGAATCGCACTGCTGTCCAAAAAAGTGACAGAATGTCATAAGATTGCATTATCAAACTTGCCCAAAGAAACAGGACTTAAACTCATCTGTTTTCCCACTCATTCAGCATTTATTATTTTGGTAAGATCGCCCCTCCCACCGCCCCCATCCACCTGCCACCCACCTACCACATCACCCAGTTGCTACCCTACCCTCTGCCACCTCACCCACCATACCCACAATACCAACCTACCCATTCACTCATTCGTCCACTCATCCCTTTACCAATTACTAACATTTACACTGGACCTGATGGCAGTTAGTGCTGTAAGAAGGGTATGATTTTTATTATTCATTCATGGGATATGGGCGTTTCTGGCTGGCCAGCATTTAGTGCCCGTCCCCAGTTTCCCTTGAGAAAGTGATGATGAGCTGCCTTCTTGAATCGCTGCAGTCCATGTTCTGTGGGTTGACCCACAATGCCGTTAGGCAGGGAATTCCAGGATTTTGACCCAGCAACTTCAAAGGAACAGCTATATATATTTTCAAGTCAGGATGGCGAGTGGCTTGGAGGGGAACTTGCAAGTGGTGGTGTTCTCATGTATCTGCTGCCCTTGTCCTTCTAAATGGAAGTGATCGTGGGTTTGGAAAGTGCTGTGTAAAGATCTTTGGTGAATTGTGCAGTGCATCCTGGAGATAGTACACACCAGTGCTACTGAGCATCGGTGGTGGAGGGATTGAATGTTTGTAGATGTGGTGCCAATCAAGTGGGCTGCTTTGTTCTGGATGGTGTCAAGCTTCTTAAGTGTTGTTGGAGCTGTACCCATCCAGGCAAGTGGAGAGTTTTCCATCAACTCCTGATTTGTGCCTTGCAGATGGTGGATAAGCTTTGGGGAGTCAGGAGAGGAATTACTTGCTGCAGTATTCCTAGTCTCTGACCTGCTCTTGTAGCCACTGTGTTTATGTGGTGAGTCCAGTTGAGTTTCTGGTCAATGATAACCCCAAGGATGTTGACAGTGGGGGATTTAGTGATGGTAACACCATTGAATGTCAAGAGGTGGTGGCTAGTGTGTCTCTTATTGGTGATGGTCATTGTCTGGCATTTGTGTGGCACGAATGTTACTTACCACTTGTTGGTCCAAGCCTGGAAATTGTCCAAATATTGTTGCATTTGGACATGGACCGCTTCACTATCTGAGGAGTCCCGAATGGTGCTGAACATTGTGCAATCACCGGCGAACATCCCCACTTCTAATCTTATGACGGAGGGAAGGTCATTGATTAAGCAACTGAAGATGATTGGGCCTAGGACACTACCCTAGGGGACTCCTGCAGAGATGTTCTGGACCTGAGATGACTCTCAGGGGGGGAGGTTTAACACAGATATCAGAAGGACATATTTTACACAGAGGGTGGTGGGGGCCTGGAATGCGCTGCCAGGCAAGGTGGTGGAGGCGGACACACTGGGAACGTTTAAGACTTATCTAGACAGCCATATGAACGGAGTGGGAATGGAGGGATACAAAAGAATGGTCTAGTTTGGACCAGGGAGCGGCGCGGGCTTGGAGGGCCAAAGGGCCTGTTCCTGTGCTGTATTGTTCTTTGTTCTTTGTTCTTGACTGACCCTCCACAACTATTTTCCTATGTACCAAATATGACTTCAACCAATGGAGTATTTGCCCCCGATACCCATTGATTCCAGTTTTGCTCGGGCTCCTTGATGCCACACTCGGTCGAATGCGGCCTTGATCTCAAGGGCTGTAACTCTCACCTCACCTCTGGAATTCAGCTCTTTCTCCATTTTTGAACCAAGGTTGTAATGAGGTCAGGAGCTGAGTGACCCTGGCAAAACCCAAACTGGGCAGGTTATTACTGAGCAGGTGCTGCTTGATAGCACTGTTGGTGCCCCTTCCATCACTTTACTGATGATCAAGTGTAGACTGATTGGGCGATAATTGGCTGGGTGATCCAGTCTTCCCTAATACTGCTGTACTCTGATAGAGTTCTCCAATGGACTGTACATGGAAAGTGCAAAGTTCCACAGGAATGGGAGTTTTTTTGATGTGCTTTGATTGGCAGCTGGGTAGATTAATCTTGACATGCAGGGTTGTTGTAGGAATTAGAAGTCTAGCTTTGCATGCACGATCTTCAGGATGAATGTGAATCATTGACTGTGAAGTTCCAAGTGTAATTACAAATGCATGAAGCCAGTAGGACAGGAAATCATCTAACTACAACATTGAATTTCCACCCATACTGGCAATACTATTGTCAGAGGAAAAGTGGACAATTGATAGAACCCCATTTTGAAAACTGTTTTCTGTTTATTCAATCAGATCATATAAAATAAAACAATTTATTATTTTAGAATCAGGCTCTCAAACACTTTTCTGTCTCCCCTCTATAAAGGCAGACGGGAATGTATACGGCAGCAGAGGGGAGATCATAGTATCAAATACATACAACAAAAATAGTTTATTATTTGTCCCCAGGTCATATTATCATTTAATAAGATATTGAATAAAAAAATATACTCATGATGCTAAATCCGAGGGAACATCTACTGTAGACCCATAACCTATTTTGGTAGCTCAATTATGAAATTCCACCTTGGGTTGTTCTATGTTTCCACATTGGCAAATGGAAATTTGAATGTTGGCTATTTCAACCCAAATTCATTCTGAAGGTGACTTTTTCAGCCATTGCTGTTAAGCAGTTTATCATTGTCAATGGATATTTTTACTGATGTGGTTTGGAATTGTCAAAGGCTCTTTAATAACAGGATTATTTTAGTTCAAAGAAATGGATTTATGACATCTGCATTGCAATGATCCTCCAGCTATGCAATTTGCAAAATGGCCTATGTTGGATCAGGAAATATAAGAAACAAAATCAGAAGTAGCAGTGACAAGTAAAAGCAATTCAGTTATTTGTAACATTCTTGATTGCATCCTCTCTGTATATATGATGATACCATGGATCCGCACAGATCTGGTTAGAGACCAATACAAGTCCTGAGCATGTTTCATGATCAGATCTTGGATTTAATGTTACGTGATGCTTGACATCTGTGTTTTGTTTGTCTTTACAACTTAGTACTGGAGAAGATATACTTGTAAAAATCATCCCCACAGTGCTGGTAGTTTTGGCACTGCAGGTGTTTTGTTGCCAATATGACAGACATGCTGCATGTACATACTTCCTGCACAGCTCACACTTGATACCATTTTGGGAGGCAGGCATCAGCAGTGTGCACTTGAAAGATGCAGAGTGACCAGATTGTGACATTAGTAATTAGGCGTTGGCGGCGGGCGGGGGGGGGGGGGATTTTCCACCCCTGTTTTTTTGGGGGAGGGCAGGAACTAAGTTGGGATCTCATTTACAGCTCCTTGAATATGCAGGTCAAGTGTTTCCACCTAACTGAGCCCCCATGTTAAACTGTCCATTTACGTTGGCGTGAGGGCAGGCTGATGTGAATCATGACTAGTTCCCCCAAGAAAAGAACCTACCGAAGATGCACAAGTGAGTACAGACCCGGGGCAGGGGGGGAATGTCACGTCTGGACAGTTCGCTGACACTTCCCCCTGCACAACCTCCAGGGGCAAATGTCAGGGAAATGCTAGGGGGCAGCGCCTGAGCAGTGCTGGGGAGAGAGAGTTCCATGGTGGTGGTGTTGGGGCGGGGGCAGGGGGGGGGGGGGGGTGCAGGGGGGTCCTTTTTTCCATGGGGGAACCCCGGTCTTTTAAAAGCCTAGTTGCTGGCAGGATGACCTCTGATGTCATGTGACCCAGCACTTCACTTTTCAAGGTGTCAAAAAATATGGAGGAAAAACTGCCAGCGTAACCGGAGGGTTACACTTGCTTTTCGCACCCGAGCTGGCACTCAGAAAACTCAGCAAATCTGCCCAGTGTGTAATGTTAATTTGATGCCAGGACTGTGATTTTCTACCTCACAGCTTTAGCTAATATCCTCCCTTAAACATGCACAACTAAATACTAATTTGCCTGTAGGGATTAAGGACCCTACAGAAGCAGGATTTAAAAGGATCATCAACTACTTCCAGTTAGTTACTGATTGTCTGAGTTTTATAAAAGTGGGCTTGTGAAGTTGGCTAAAGTTGGTGAAATTGACAGGGAGAGATGCTGCACTTGGAGAAGACCTTGCTCTTAACTTCAAAGGTCCGACTAACCGCGCTCAGTCATGAGTGTTATGGTTACTACCCTGCAGCATACAAAGAGGATGGAATAGAAGCAGAAAAGAAGAGGATAATCTACTCACAGGGCAAGAGAAGGAGGGGGAGAAGGATCAGGAGGACTGATTTACCTAGCCCCTTCTGGGAGCAACAACCCAAATCAATAGCTGCATGTTTGTGTCAACGCGACTTTACAAAGCATGTGCTCTTACAGACCTGCTCCTCAGAGAGGGTAAGAATGATGACCCCAGTGACTGTGAAGGTGCCTGTGGCTCTGAATTTCTTTACATTAGGATTCTTCGAGGCTGGAGCAGGCAACATCGCCAATATCTCCCACTTCAGTGTCCAATGCTACAGAATGGGGCAACAGAATTTCTTTATGCCACGAGGAGGGATTTTATTCTCCTCACTGACCAGGAACACACAAAAATGGAAACATGGCTTGTGGGAGTCGCATCTTAATGTTGTGATATACATGACCAAACAGGGTTCTCAAATATGCAGTTGGTATGCAACCACTCTCAGCATATCATCCAGGGAAATGCTTGCCATCTGAATAGCAGTTACATTTCTTTGTGTGCCAGTCCACTGTACCCTCAATATCTGACCCACCATGTCCAACCAGAGGGTGGTTGTTGGCTGACAATGGCCATCTGCTGATCACCTAATTCATGACTGCATTCTGCAACACAACCACACGTGGCCAGCACGCATCTGGAGCCATGCAGTCACACAAAACATCACAGAGTGCACCACTAAGGTTCTCAACAATGGTTCCACCAGGGATCACCCTGGAGGAGAGCTGCAGCATTGGCAGAGTGTGTCTCCAAATTTACTGTTGTCTGCTAGTCCTATGTAACTTGTGACTACAGGACATCCTTTTGGGGGAGAGTGAACAGACAGGTGTCATGGTCCACATTGGAATCAACAACATTGGTAGAAATAGGGAGATCTTGAAAGCAGATTTTAGGGAGTTAAGAAGGGAATTAAAAAGCAGGACCTCAAGAACTGTAATGTCAGGATTACTCCCAAGAAAAATAGGGTTGTAATAGTAGGGGATTTTAACTTTCCCAACATTGGCTGGGACAGCCATAGTATTTCGGAGGAATTTCTCATTCAGTATATGGATGGCCCAACTGGAGAGGGGGCAAGACTTGACCTCCTCTTGGGAAATAAGGAAGGGCAGGTGACAGAAGTGTTAGTGAGGGATCACTTTGGGACCAGTGACCATAATTCTATTAGTTTTAAGATAGCTATGGAGAATGATAGGTCTGGCCCAAAAGTTAAAATTCTAAATTGGGGCAAGGCCAATTTTGATGGTATCAGGCAGGAACTGTCAAAAGTTAATTGGGGGAGTCTGTGGAAAGGCAAAGGGGTGTCTAGTAAGTGGGAGGCTTTCAAAAGTGTGTTAACCAGGGTTCAGGGTAAGCACATTCCTCTTAGAGTGAAGGGCAAGGCTGGTAGAAGTAGGGAACCCTGGATGACTCGAGATATTGAGGCCCTGGTCAAAAAGAAGAAGGAGGCACATAATATGCAAAGGCAGCTGGGATCAAGTGAATCCCTTGAAGAGTATAGGGGGTGTAGGAATAGAGTTCAGAGAGAAATCAGGAGGGCAAAAAGGGGACACGAGATTGTTTTGGCAGATAAGGCAAAAGAGAATCCAAAGAGCTTCTACAAATACATGAAGGCCAAAAGAGTAACTAGGGAGAGAGTAGGGCCTCTTAAGGATCAACAAGGTCATTTATGTGTGGATCCACAAGAGATGGGTGAGATCCTAAATGAATATTTCTCAGCAGTATTTACATAGTACAGAGAAGGAGGTGCCGGAAGTCTGAAAGCGCATCAAGGTAGATAAATCCCCGAGACCTGATGAAGTGTATCCCAGGACATTGTGGGAGGTTAGGGAGGAAATTGCGGGTTCCCTAGCAGGGATATTTGAATCATCTATAGAAACAGGTGAGGTGCCTGAAGATTGGAGGGTGGCAAATGTTGTGCCTTTGTTTAAAAAGGGTTGTAGGAAAAAACCTGGGAACTACAGGCCAGTGAGTCTCACATCTATGGTGGGTAGTTGTTGGAAAGTATTTTGAGAAACAGGATCTACAGGCATTTAGAGACGCAAGGACTGGTTAGGGACAGTCAGCATGGCTTTGTGAGTGGAAAATCATGTCTCACAAATTTGATTGAGTTTTTTTGAAGGGATAACCAAGAAGGTAGATGAGGGCAGTGCACTCGATGTTCTCTACAAGGACTTTAGCAAGGCCTTTAACAAGGTACCGCATGGTAGGTTGTTGCATAAGGTTAAATGTCATGGGATCCAGGGTGAGGTAACTAAATGGATTCAAAATTGGCTTGATGACAGAAGCCAGAGGGTGGTTGCAGAGGGTTGTTCTTCAAATTGGAGGCCTGTGACCAGCGGTGTGCCTCAGGGATCAGTGCTGGGTCCACTGTTATTTGTCATTGAGATTAATGATTTGGATGAGAATACAGGAGGCATGGTTAGTAAGTTTGCAGATGACACTAAGATTGGTGGCATAGTGGACAGTGAAGAAGGTTATCTCAGATTGCAACGTGATCTTGATCAATTGGGCCAGTGGGCTGACGAATGGCAGATGGAGTTTTATTTAGATAAATGTGAGGTGATGCATTTTGGTAGATTGAACCAGGGCAGGACTTACTCAGTTAATGGTAGGGCATAGGGGAGAGTTACAGAGCAAAGAGATCTAGGGGTTCATCTCAGGTTCATAGCTCCTTGAAAATGGAGTCACAGGTGGACAGAATGGTGAAGAAGACATTCGGCATGCTTGGTTTCATCGGTCAGAACATTGAATACAGGAGTTGGGACGTCTTGTTGAAGTTGTACAAGATAATGGTAAGGCCACAGTTGGAATACTGCGTACAGTTCTGGTCATCCTATTATAGAAAGGATATTATTAAACTAGAAAGAGTGCAGAAAAGATTTACTAGGATGCTACCGGGATTTGATGGATTGAGTTATAAGGAGAGGCTGGATAGACTGGGATATTTTACTCTGGAATGTAGAAGGCTGAGGGTGATCTTATAGAGGTCTACAAAATAATGAGGGGCATAGATCAGCTAGATAATCAATATCTTTTTCCAAAGGCAGGGAAATCTAAAACTAGAGGGCATAGGTTTAAGGTGAGAGGGGAGAGATACATAAGTGTCCAGAGGGGCAATTTTTTCACACAGAGGGTGGTGCATGTCTGGAACAAGCTGCCAGAGGTAGTAGTAGAGGTGGGTACAATTTTGTCTTCTAAAAAGCATTTAGAGAGTTACATGGGTAAGATAGGTATAGAGGGATATGGGCCAAATGCAGACAATTGGGACTAGCTCAGGGATTTTTTAAAAAAGGGGGCAGCATGGACAAGTTGGGCCGAAGGGCCTGTTTCCATGCTGTAAACCTCCATGGCTCTAATGCGTGTGACCTGTGTTCACTTCAGGTCGAAAGGAAATGAATTATATGTGTAGGGAGGTACTGCCCCTCCACAACTCTGCCCAATGCTGTGTTACAAAGCAAAGCTCACTCCTCAAAAAAGAAACCAGCCACTTCATGTGCTTCAGCAGGAGATTCAAAGAGCATAGCAACCTTTCGGACTTCATCTTCAAATGGATCACACAGTGCTGCAATGGTTTCTTTCACATTACCTTCTTCAGGAAATAGCCAACTGAGGTCCTAAAAGTCCTCCTGTGAATGTACACTGTCAGCTGCAGTTCCTTCTACATTCACATCCTCTGGCCTAACTTCAAAAAGAACTGAGAAATCCGCAGGTTCAATCACTGTCTAGAGTCCAGTGATTGGTGTCTCCAGGATGGAAAGGTAACAACTGCTCAATGAATAAATCTCACCAGCTGCGTTAACATGAAATTGCACTGGTCCTACACATAACTTTTGAAATTCCTCATGAAAGGCATCCAGTTGTAGGTCTTCATCTGCTATTTCCAGGATGCAAATGTAGTAGGGCAACCCAGAGAGCGTGGGCTGCACAGGGGAGGAAAGAATCAAAAGGGTTAAACAGACAGCCTGACTGTAGTATCCACACTCACTGCAGAAAGACACACGACAAATTACAACTAACCACATCTCAGACGGCACTGAACAGTCATACCCTACGTGAGATCTTTCCGAGGTGACAGCAACAATAAGAGAATCGATACCACTTATCGAAACTTCACAATGTCCAGAGGACCAATTGTGCCTCTGGAAAACTAATCAAGTATCAGGGAAATGGGGACAATTAGCACACTGCTGAAATCAGCTTGTGAACTACAGTGCTTTGATATTGCAAACAGGTTAACAGGACATAGAACATAGAACATAGAAAAAATACAGCACAAACAGGCCCTTCAGCCCACAAGTTGTGCCGGTCATGTCCCTACCCACCTAAGCTTATATATAGGCTTACCTATAACCCTCAATCCTATTAAGTCCCATGTACTCATCCAGGAGTCTCTTAAAAGACCCTATCGAGTTTGCCTCCACCACCCACTGACGGCAGCCGATTCCACTCACCCACCACCCTCTGAGTGAAAAACTTACCCCTGACATCTCCTCTGTACCTACTCCCCAGCACCTTAAACCTGTGTCCTCTCGTAGCAGCCATTTCAGCCCTGGGAAAAAGCCTCCGAGAATCCACCCAATCTATACCTCTCAACATCTTGTACACCTCTATCAGGTCACCTCTCATCCTTCGTCTCTCCAAGGAGAAAAGACCGAGCTCCCTCAACCCATCCTCATAAGGCATGCCAACCAATCCAGGCAACATCCTTGTAAATCTCCTCTGCACCCTTTCAATCATTTCCACATCCCTCCTGTAATGAGGCGACCAGAACTGAGCACAGTACTCCAAGTGGGGTCTGACGAGGGTCTTATAAAGCTGCATCATTCTCTCCCGACTCCTAAACTCAATCCCTCGATTGATGAAGGCCAGCACACCATACGCCTTCTTAACCATCTCCTCTACCTGCGAGGCCGATTTAAGAGTCCTATGTACCCAGACCCCAACGTCCTTCTGATCCTCTACACTGCTAAGCGTCTTACCCTTGATATTATACTCCGTCATCCCATTTGACCTGCCAAAATGGACCACTACACATTTATCCGGGTTGAAGTCCATCTGCCACTTCTCCACCCAGCCTTGCATCCTATCTATGTCACGCTGCAGCTTCTGACATCCCTCCAACCTATCCACAACACCACCAACCTTTGTGTCATCGGCAAACTTACCAACCCATCCCTCCACTTCCTCATCCCGGTCACTTATGAAAATGACAAACAGCAAGGGTCCCAGAACAGATCCCTGGGGCACTCCACTGGTGACCGACCTCCATTCAGAAAAAGACCCATCTACAACCACTCTCTGCCTTCTGCAGGCTAGCCAGTTCTTGATCCACAAGGCAACAGCCCCTTGGATCCCATGCCCTCTCACTTTCTCGAGAAGTCTTGCATGGGGGACCTTATCGAATGCCTTGCTGAAGTCCATGTAAACCACATCTACCGCTTTTCCTTCGTCAATGTGTTTAGTCACATTTTCAAAGAACTCCACCAGGCTCGTAAGGCACGATTTGCCTTTGACAAAGCCATGCTGACTACTTTTGAGCATACTAAACTTCTCTAAATGTTCATAAATCCTGTCCCTCAGGATCTTCTCCATCAACTTACCAACCACTGAGCTTAGACTCACCGGTCGGTAATTTCCTGGGCTATTTCCCTTTCTTGAATATAGGAACGACATCCGCAATCCTCCAATCCTCCGGAACCTCCCCCGTATCCATCGACGACGCAAATATCATCGCCAGAGTCTCTGCAATCTCTTCCCTCACCTCCCACAGTAACCTGGGGTACATCCCATCCGGTCCCGGTGACTTATCTATCTTGATGCTATTCAAAATTTCTGACACATCCTCTTTCTTAATGTCCACATATTCAATCTTTTCAGTCTGCCTCAATCCTGGAGTACAACCACCCAGGTCTTTTTCCACCATGAATACCGAGGTAAAATATTCATTAAGCACCTCTGCTATTTCTTCCGGTTCTGTACAGACTTTCTTACCTTCACATTTTATAGGTCCTATTCCTTCACATCTCATCCTTTTACTCTTCACATATTTATAGAACGCCTTCGGGTTCTCCTTAATCTACCTGCCAAGGCCTTCTCGTGACCCCTTCTGGCTCTCCTAATTTCTTTCTTAAGTCCCTTCCTACAAGCCATATACTCATCTAGATCCCTATCATCGCCTATCATGGTAACCTACCAAAACCTCCCTGTCTCATCAGAACGTTGTCATGCAGAACTCCAGACAAACATTCCTTGAAAATCTGCCACCTTACTTCAATACTTTTCCTTGAGAATGCCTCCTTCCAATTTACGCCTCTCACCTCCTGCCTGATGGCTTCATATTTCCCCTTACTCCAGATAAACACTTTCCTAGCTTGCCTGATCCTATCTCTTTCCAATGCTAGCGTAAAGGAGATAGAGTTATGATCACTATCCCCAAGATGCTCCCCCACTGAGAGATCCGACACCTGTCCAGGCTCATTAGCCAGTACCAGATCGAGTACTCTTGTAGGCTTATCCACATGCTGTGTCAGGAAACCCTCCTGAACACACCTAACAAACTCCTCCCCATCCAAACCCCTTACCCTAGGGATATTCCAATCGATGTTTGGGAAATGAAAGTCTCCCATCACGACAACCCCATTATTATTACATCTCTCCAGGATCTGTTTCCCTATCTGCTCCTCAACATCCCTGTTACTATTGGGCGGCCAGTAGAAAACACCCAGCGAAGTTATCGACTCCTTCCCGCTCCGAACATCCACCCACAGAGACTCCGTAGACAATCCCTCCACAGCTTCCACCTTCTCTACAGCTGTGACACTATCCCTGATCAGCAGTGTTAAGCAAACAATTGTTAAGCAAACAGTTAAAGATAAAGCACACAGGCCAATGGATCAGCATAATGTAATCAAAACAGAACTTTAACAAATTTAAAGTAACAATATGATGACCTAATCGAAATGTAGTGCTTCGTAACACGAAAATGTTTAAGGATGTGTAAGAACCTATGATGGGTAGAGTAGCTTGGGAACAAGCTGGAATTATAGCTCTGAATACTGCTCTCCCTCATGAATGTTGAATAAAGCCACTTTTGTTGAAGTTCTATACGATCTCGGAAGACTCAGTTCATTCATTCCCTCCAACAATAACTTGTACACAGACAGCTTCCCTCATTAAGGATATGCATTGATTATAACAGAGAAGGACTCAACAATTTTATAGCAGAAAGTGACAATTAGTTGACCTGTTATTGGAAGATTTGTGCCACTTGAACCTTACAATTTAATGTGTGGTGGATAGAGAGGTATTGACGGGAGCCAGTCCAGATGATCAGCTAATATTTTAACAGCAGCTCCAGTATCAATGCTAAAGTCTGTATTAAAGCTTTTGACTTTCACTGTAACTTACCAATGGCCTTGACCAAGACTTTTCCAAGGAATTCTCTCATTTTATCTCTGTCATGATTTCCAAATTCTTGGGTAGTTTGCATTTCATAAATATTCTTTTGTCTTCTTTCTTTATTAAAGTTGTTATACTTACAGAAGTACCTGAGGTGTCCAGCACTCATGCAATTGAATCACTCTGTGTCCCTGCTGGGCCATCTTGACATCTGTGCATCACAGCATCAGCATCTCAAGACAGTTGCTGTCGGGGTTTCCGCCCTTTTACCCAATTTGATTGACTTTTGATTGGTGGGGGCACTACCCTTGGGCCTATCTAGCTAATGGAATCATCTGGAGGTTTGGTGTTGCGACGGGATATAGTCTGATTTATCTCTCTGAATTTAGCCTGCTGAGTATGCTGAACCGCTTGATCAAGAGTGAGTTTGTCCTTCATCTGTAAAAAATCTGAGAGCCTATCGTCACAGACTCCAATGGCAATGCTGTATTCCACCTATCAACTCACTCTCTCGTATATGATTACTGATGTCACTGCTGTATCATGACATGCAGCTCTTATTACCATGCCTATGGTGTTAACCCATTATATTACACTCTGTCCAGGTTTCCACTGCAGTGATGAGATGATTAACAGTTTCTGCTTGTGCTGTAATGAAAACTGAGACACCAACTATTAGCTACTACATCATTGTCAAGGCTTCAAATGCGTCATGAAGTTGGCCATTGCTTCCATTCTGGGAAGAATGGGCTCCAAGCTCAGTGTAAATCCTTGTACCAAATTGGTGCCAGAATCTTCCCTGCTGTCAAAACAAAATACTGTGGATGCTGGAAATCTGAAACAAAAACAGAAACTGTTGGATAAATTCAACAGATTTCCCAGATCTGCTGAGTTTATCCAGCATTGTCTGTTTTGGTTGCAGCCTTTTTCTATATGCTGCCCCATTGTAGTCTCAATCTCAGTCTCCGACAGCAGAACACAAGTGAGGCCTCAGGCTCGAGTGAGCTGGCACCTGTGTGCTATGTTTTAAAGGGCTCCATATGGGGAAGTCACTCTTGCACTGTTCTTCACACGCAGGTCTGACCTCAATGACACCTTCTTGGTATAATGTCAGTCTCTGAGCTGATGTTTGTGAGATTGATTCTGCACAATCAATGTCCTGCTTTTCATGCACTTCTTACATCCAAACCAGTCTTGAGTATATGCAAGAAGAAAACAAAAGAATAATGTTCCAATAAGGAAAAGCAAGAGGTGCATTTTTGTACCAACAGTAGTTTGCAGATGAGAAGAGATTATGGGATGTGGGAGATGCAGGATATGTGAAGATTGGAGTCCAAGAATGGGTAGGAACATACCATTATGGTTTCAGCTTCTATCTTCATCGTTTCTCACCAAAACTGCCAAGACTGGCTCCTCTATGCAAGTGAAGGCATGAAGCCATGTCTGATTCCTGCAAGTTATGTGTCATCTTGTCTTTTATGAAAGCAGGAAATGGTCAATAAGTGTGATGCAATTGGTGAAATTTTACGGCCTCGCTCGTGCGAAACTGGAAATTTCTACCCAAGGTCAATGGACATTTCCGTTGTCCGCCCCTTGCCCACTCTGATTCCATGGCAGGCGGGGTGGTAGAATTCTGGTGAATTCTTTGGGTGATATACCTATTATAGTTGAATAGTTGGAAGGGTGCGCAAGCTGAGAGATGTGGATGTAAAACTTGCAGTTATGCAAAATGTGTGAGAGTGGGGTGAATGTTAGGAATGAATTGTGCTTGATAGAGAATGCTGGTACACAACTTAAGGAGGGATGGTGATGTGGGAATGCGTGAGACTAATGGTTCATTTGCAAGATATGTCATTTAAACATTCTTTCATTGACCTTAAACACTGGTGTGGGGTCATTAAGCTTCCACCTGCTTTGCATGAAGGTCCTACACATCACACTGCTTACAATGACAGTCTTACTGCAGCATCCATTTGGAGGGCCTCCTGGACACATGTGATAGAAGATCTCTCTTCTCCTGTCCATCTACCACACCAAGATTACTAATGCTGCATCAGAGGATCTTGGAGCACGATCTCAGCCTTGTTGTACCATTTTCATTCTTCTTTTTGCTTGTAGATTCTTGAGAATGTAGAAAATGTGAGCAGGAGAGGATCATACAGCCCACTGAGCCTGCTTCACCATTCAATGTGACTTTCCCACCCACTCCCCATGTCCACTGATTCCCTGAGAGACGAACAATCTGTTTATCTCAGCCTTAAATCTCATCATCCTCGATGATAGAGAATTCCAAAGATTGACAATCCTTTGAATCATCTCAGTCCTAAATGAGCTGCCCTTCACCCTGAAAACACTGTTTTACATTCCCCAGTAAGAGTTTTAACAACACCAGGTTTAAGTCCAGCAGGTTGGACTTTAACCTGTTGTTGTTAAAACTCTTACTGTGTTCACCCCAGTCCAACGCCGGCATCTCCACATCATGATTACATTCCCCAGCCAGGGAAAACAATGACTCAGGGGGGAATTTTAACATTTTGAGCCTAAGTGCCGAATCTGGGCGTCAAATAGATCCGTGCCTGGAATCCGCTTTCCAGCGCGCCCATATGCGTTTTGCCGGCTTGAGTCCGATTCGCGCTGTGGGCGGGGCTTAGCGCTGGCGGACCGATCGGAGCTCTGAACTGCACATGAGCAGTTCGAAAAAAATCTAACAGAGTGCGCACGGGTTCGAAAAAAGCAGAACGCGGAGAGAGCAGCTCCTTGACGGTCATCCTCTGGTCGGCGGGGGGGGGGGGGCGGGTAGGAGGGGAGGGGGCGTGACCAATCATCCCCTGGGGGAGGTGGGAGGGGAGGGGGTGTGACCGATCATCCCCTGGGGGGGATGGGAGGGGAGGGGGTGTGACCGATCATCCCCTGGGGAGGGGAGAGGGGGTGTGATGCATCATCCCCTGGGGGGGGGTGGGAGGGGAAGGGGTGTGACTGATCATCCCCTGGGGGGTGGGGGGGGGGTTGGGAGGGGAAGGGGTGTGACTGACCATCCCCTGGGGGGGGTTGGGAGAAGAGGGGGTGTAACCAATCATCCCCTGGGGTGGTGGGGGGAGGGGGTGTGACTGACCATCCCCTGGGGGGGGGAGGGGGGGGTGGGGGGGAAGGGGTGTGACTGACCATCCCCTGGGGGGGGGGCTGGGAGAGGGGGGGTGTAACCAATCATCCCCTGGGGGGGTGGGGGGGAGAGGGGGTGTGACGCATCATCCCCTGGCGGGGGGGGGGGAGGAGAGGGGGTGTGACGTCTCATCCTCTGGTCGGGGGGTGGGGGTGGGGGGGTCAGCTGCCAGTCTGCGGCCGATCCCTCCTGCCGGAGTGGACGTGCGGCCATGCCATCCCACAAAACCTTCAAGATGAAGCGATTCCTCACTAAGAAGATGAAGCAGAACCGGCCGATTCCACAGTGGCCGATTCCACAGTGGAAAGGGATCAGACAGGATTAAGGAGAATCCCAAGGCATTTTACTCATACGTTAGGAACAAAAGGGTTGTCAGGGAAAAAATCGGACCTCTCAGGGGCAAAAGCGGGGAATTATGCTTAGAGCCCAAAGAAGTAGGGGAGATACTAAATGAATACTTTGCGTCGGTATTCACAAAGGCGAGGGATGTGTTGACTGGGAGTGTCTCGGAGGGGAGTGTTGACCCGTTAGAGAAAATCTCCATTACAAGGGAGGAAGTGTTAGGTTTTTTAGGGAATATAAAGACTGACAAATCCCCAGGGCCTGATGGAATCTATCCAAGGCTGCTCAGGGAGACAAGAGATCAAATCGCTGGGCCTCGGACACAAATCTTTGTCTCGTCACTGGACACAGGTGAGGTCAGTAAGAAGTCTCACAACACCAGGTTAAAGTCCAACAGGTTTATTTGGTGGCAAATACCATAAGCTTTCGGAGCAATGCTCCTTCGTCAGATGGATTGGATATCTGTCCATCTGACGAAGGAGCATTGCTCCGAAAGCTTATGGTATTTGCCACCAAATAAACCTGTTGGACTTTAACCTGGTGTTGTGAGACTTCTTACTGTGCTTACCCCAGTCCAACGCCGGCATCTCCACATCATGACTACAGGTGAGGTCCCAGAGGATTGGAGGATAGCTAATGTGGTCCCGTTGTTTAAGAAGGGTAGGAAGGATAACTCGGGAAATTATAGGCCGGTGAGCTGGACGTCTGTGGTAGGGAAGTTGTTGAAGAGGATTCTTAGAGATAGGATGTATGCGCATTTAGAAAGGAATAAACTCATTAACGATAGTTAGCATGGTTTTGTGAGAGGGAGGTCATGCCTCACTAACCTGGTGGAGTTTTTTGAAGAAGTGACTAGAATGGTTGACGAGGGAAGGGCCGTGGATGTCGTCTATTTGGACTTTAGTAAAGCGTTTGACAAAGTCCCTCATGGTAGGTTGGTGCAAAAGGTTGGATCTCATAGGATAAAGGGGGAGGTGGCTAGATGGGTGGAGAACTGGCTTGGTCACAGAAGACAGAGGGTGGTAGTGGAAGGGTCTTTTTCCGGCTGGATGCCTGTGACTAGTGGTGTTCCACAGGGCTCTGTATTGGGACCTCTGCTGTTTGTGATTTATATAAACGATCTGGAAGAAGGTGTAACTGGGGTGATCAGTAAGTTTGCAGACACACGAAAATGGCTGGACTTGCAGATAGTGAGGAACATTGTCAGAGGCTACAGAAGGATATTGATAGGCTGGAAATTTGGGCAAAGAAATGGCAGATGGAGTTCAATCCAGATAAATGCGAAGTGATGCATTTTGGTAGAACTAACGTAGGGGGGAGCTATGCGATAAATGGCAGAACCATAAAGGGTGTAGATACGCAGAGGGACCTGGGTATGCAAGTCTACAGATCCTTGAAGGTGACGTCATAGGTGTAGAAGGTAGTGAATAAGGCATATGTCATGCTTGCCTTTATAGGACGGGGCATAGAGTATAAAAGTTGGGGTCTGATGTTACAGTTGTATAGAACATTGGTTCGGCCGCATTTGCAATACTGCGTCCAGTTCTGGTTGCCACACTACCAGAAGGACGTGGAGGCTTTAGAGAGAGTACAGAGGAGGTTTACCAGGATGTTGCCTGGTATGGAGGGGCTTAGTTATGAGGAGAGATTGGGTAAACTAGGGGTTGTTCTCACTGGAAAGACGGAGGATGAGGGGTGACCTAATAGAGGTGTATAAAATTATGAAAGGCATAGATAGGGTGAACGGTGGGAAGCTTTTTCCCAGGTCAGTGGTGACGTTCACGAGGGGTCATAGGTTCAAGGTGAGGGGGGGAGGTTTAACACGGATATCAGAAGGACGTATTTGACATAGAGGGTGGTGGGGGCCTGGAATGCGCTACCGGGCAAGGTGGTGGAGGCGGACACACTGGGAACGTTTAAGACTTATCTAGATAGCCACATGAACGGAGTGGGAATGGAGGGATACAAAAGAATGGTCTAGTTTGGACCAGGGAGCGACACGGGCTTGGAGGACCGAAGGGCCTGTTCCTGTGCTGTATTGTTCTTTGTTCTTTGCCATTTTCTTTCCTAATTACCGTACTATACTTTCTCTGTGCTCCTTCAATGAGCATACCCAAGTCTCTTTGAACATAAACATTTACCAGTTTCATGTCTTTTAAACAAAATTCTGATTTTCTATTCTTAAGCCCAAAGTGAATAACTTTACACTTCCCCACATTATAAAGCATCAGTCACATTATTACCCAAACAGTTCCAGCACCTGTTCAAGCTGGAAGGCAACTCTCCTTAAAAGGAGTGTAGGCGAGCTTTAAGTGGTGCTAACCCAGTATTAACCTGCCAGACAACTCAAAGTTTGCATGCTGCCTGCAGTGCAACAATTATGTATAAGGCATATCACAGACACCCACATCCAGTATCACATCTTATCTATTTATTCCCGAGTTGTCATTGCCTTTTCTTCTTCAGGACTGCGTTGTTAATGTTAACACTTACAGACACAGTTTGAGTCCTTCCCAATCAATTCTAAGTCTTTTGGACAGCTCAGATCTTTGGCCTAGAATTTATATACCTTGCGCCTGCTCTTTGGAATTTCTCCAAACATTGTATGCTTTAAAAAGGCATTAGATATAGCTCTTGGTGTGAAGGGAATCAAATGATTTTGTGGGATGGTGGGATCAGGCTATTGAGTTGGATGATCAGCCTTGATCATAATGAATTTCTATGTTTCTGTCTTTGTGTACATGTTTGTCAACTTCCTCAAAGCATATCTCAGAAACCTTGTTCAATGAAAGGTGCAAGAGGGCATGCCAGAATATCTAAAAATGAGGTGTCAACCTGGTGAAGCTACAACAGAGGATTATTTAAATGCAAAATAGTGGAAGCAGAATGTGAAAGAACTAAGCAATCCCACAACCAATAGATTAGGTCTAAGTTCTGCAGTCCTGCCACATCCAGTCAGAATTATGGTGGAAAATTAAACAATTCATTGGAGGAAAAGGCTCCATAAATATCTTCATGGAGAGGAAGCTAGGCACATTAGTGCAAAGGTCAAGGTTGAAGCCTTTGCAGCATCTTCAGCCAGAGACGTCAAGTGGATGAGTTATCTCTGCCTCCGCCTGAGGTCCCCAGCATCACAGGTGCCAGTCTTCAGCCAATTCAATTCACTCCACATGATGTCAAGAAATGACTGAAGGCACTAGATACTGCAAAGGCTATGTGCCTTGATAATATTCTGGCTATTGCTGAAAACTTGTGCTTAAGAAACAGCCATGCCCCTAACCAAACTCTTCCAGTACAGTTAGAACACTGGCATCTACCCAATAAGGTGGAAAACTGTCCAGATATGACCTGTCCACAAGAAGGATGACAAATTCAACCCGGCCAATTACCGCCACATCAGTCTACTCTTGATAATCAGTGAAGTCATGGAAAGTGTGGTCAACAGTTCTATCAAGTGGAATTTACTCTGAAATAAACTGCTCACTGACACTCAGTTAGCTTTCTGCCAGTGTCACTTAGTACCTGGCCTCACTACAGCCTCAGACCAAACATGTGCAGAAGAGCTGAACTCAAGAGGTGAGGGAAAAGTGACTGTACTTGACATCAAGCCATCACTTGACTGGCTGTGACATCAAGGATCCCAAGAAAAGTCAACTCCCCATGACATTCAATGGCATTACCATTGTTGAATCCCCCACTATTAACATCCTGGAGGTTACCATTGACCAAAAACTGAACTGGACCAGAATAATAAAACTATGGCAATTCATTCTGTGGAGAGTAACTCACCTCCTGACTCCCCAAATTCTGTCCACCATCAACAAGGCACAAGTCAGGAGTGTGATGGAATACTCTCCACTTGTTAGGTTAAATAGAGCTCCAATAACTCTCAAGAAACTCAACACCATAATGACAAGACAGCTCACTTCATTGGCACCCCATCCACCATCATCAACATTCACTCCCTTCACCACTAAAGCACAGTGACAGCAGTGTGTACCATCAATGAGGTACGTTTTTCGACAGCATCTTCCAAACCTGCAATCTTTACCGCCTAGAAGAACAAAGGCAGCAGACACATGGCAACACCACCACCTGAAATTTCACGTCCAAGTCGCTCACCATGCTAACTTGGAATTATATCACTCTTTCTTTTTCTACTGTTGAGGTAAAATCCTGGAATTCCCTCCCTAACTGCACTGATGCACCGACCACATGGACTGTTGCGGTTCAAGAAGATAGCTCACCATCATCTTCTCAAGGGCAAATAGGGATGGACAATAAATGTTGGCCTAGCCAAAGATGTCCACCACGAATGAATAAAACAAATCCTTGTCATTCTTCAATCCCCTTTCTATACATTTCCCCTTGGTGGGAACTGTTCATCTCTGATCACACTTGTGCAGTGGGTACAAAGAAGGTAGTGTGAAGAGGGAAATAAAAGGCTACTTCACCCTCTTAAGATCTCATCAACAATCTATTTACATTCCTGTTTGGGATGAGCATATTATAACTGACGATGTCAGCATCTTTGCATGTGCTTTCTTCATCATTTCCATGTTCACGTTTACTGTGCTTAGAGAAATCTACCGCCTTCCATTATTTTCATAAATTTCAAAGTTTCCATACTGAGCCTATTATACAGGTTGGCTTCAGGTGAGGAACCTGTTGAAAAAAATGACACATACTGTGGAGTTAAAAATGTACAGCATTCAGGCATGGCAAAACATCTTTCTGCCTCGAACCCCTGCCAACTAATGTTGGGCCCTTTGTGATCAATTATGGCACAATGGTTGTCTTAGCATTCCTCCTTTTTGCCTTCTCATCCATTTTCATTCAGCTTATCTGTGAACAAACTCAGGATGAATTTTAGATCCTATAAATGCAAGCAAGTGGCTATTGTAAGATAGATTTTTACAAAGAACAAAGAACAATACAGCACAGGAACAGGCCCTTCGGCCCTCCAAGCCCGCGCCGCTCCCCGGTCCAGGATTGAATCCTGAATCCAGGATCCCCGCCCAATTTTCCAGCCTATCTACATACCAATATCCTATCCACCGAGCTGTCCCTCACAGCTACGATGCTTTGTTCATTACAACCTATTAACTCACCCCCACCCCCCCATTCCAGACCATGTGATCTCCAGGGAGAAGCGAAAACCCAGAGTGAAAAACCCCAGGGCCAATATGGGGAAAAAAAAAATCTGGGAAATTCCTCTCCGACCCCCTGAGGCGATCGAAACGAGTCCAGGAGATCACAATGGCCCTGATCGGAAAATGCTTCCCAACCCTAGTCATTTCCACTTCCACGAACACCAGATGAATTCCCTGCCCCCGAGACAGGTTCCCAACTATCCGCAGTCTTGCTCTGTACTGGCACCAGCAAGATGATCATAGAATGAAGCCTTGAAACGAGAAACAAGGAACAATTAGCCCGCGCCGCTCCCTGGTCCAAACTAGACCACTCTTTTGTATCCCTCCATTCCCACTCCGTTCATATAGCTGTCTAGATAAGTCTTAAACGTTCCCAGTGTGTCCGCCTCCACCACCTTGCCCGGCAACACATTCCAGGCCCCCACGACCCTCTGTGTGAAATATGTCCTTCTGATATCTGTGTTAAACCTCCCCCCCTTCACCTTGAACCTATGACCCCTCGTGAACGTCACCACCGACCCGGGGAAAAGCTTCCCACCGTTCACCCTATCCATGCCTTTCATAATTTTATACACCTCTATTAAGTCTCCCCTCATCCTCCGTCTTTCCAAGGAGAACAACCCCAGTTTCCCCAATCTCTCCTCATAACCAAGCCCCTCCATACCAGGCAACATCCTGGTAAACCTCCTCTGTACTCTCTCCAAAGCCT
The DNA here is from genome assembly GCF_964213995.1 of Mustelus asterias. Classification (NCBI taxonomy): domain Eukaryota; kingdom Metazoa; phylum Chordata; class Chondrichthyes; order Carcharhiniformes; family Triakidae; genus Mustelus; species Mustelus asterias. The sequence goes on from NC_135806.1 coordinate 30,074,619, forward strand.
CCACGTCCTTCTGGTAGTGTGGCGACCAGAACTGGACGCAGTATTCCAAATGCGGCCGAACCAACGTTCTATACATCTGCAACATCAGACCCCAACTTTTATACTCTATGCCTCGTCCTATAAAGGCAAGCATGCCATATGCCTTCTTCACCACCTTCTCCACCTGTGACGTCTCCACCCAGAGGGACCTGGGTGTGGACTTGCACACCCAGGTCCCTCTGCGTCTCTACACCCTTTATGGTTCTGCCATTTATCGTGTAGCTCCTCCCTACATTATTCCCACCAAAATGCATCACTTCGCATTCATCAGGATTGAACTCCATCTGCCATTTCCTTGCCCAAATTTCCAGCCTATCTATATCCTTCTGTAGCCTCTGACTATGTTCCTCACTGTCTGCAAGTCCTGCCAGTTTTGTGTCGTCTGCAAACTTACTGATCACCCCAGTTACTCCTTCTTCCAGATCATTTATATAAATCACAAACAGCAGAGGTCCCAATACAGAGCCCTGCGGTACACCACTAGTCACAGGCCTCCAGCCGGAAAAAGACCCTTCCACTACCACCCTCTGTCTTCTATGACCAAGCCAGTTCTCCACCCATCTAGCCACCTCCCCCTTTATCCCATGGGATCCAACCTTTTTCACTAGCCTACCATGAGGGACTTTGTCAAACGCTTTACTAAAGTCCATATAGACAACATCCACGGCCCTTCCTTCGTCAACCATTTTGGTCACTTCTTCAAAAAACACCACCAGGTTAGTGAGGCATGACCTCCCTCTCACAAAACCATGTTGACTATCGTTAATGAGTTTATTCCTTTCTAAATGCGCATACATCCTATCTTTAAGAATCTTCTCCAACAACTTCCCCACCACGGACGTCAAGCTCACCGGCCTATAATTACCCGGGTTATCCTTCCTACCCTTCTTAAATAACGGGACCACATTGGCTATCCTCCAATCCTCTGGGACCTCACCTGTGTCCAGTGACGAGCCAAAGATATGCGTCAGAGGCCCAACGATTTCACCTCTCGTCTCCCTGAGCAGCCTTGGATAAATTCCATCAGGCCCTGGGGATTTGTCAGTCTTTATATTCTCTAACAAACCTAACACTTCCTCCTTTGTAATGGAGATTTTCTCCAACGGTTCAACACTCCCCTCCGAGACACTCCCAGTCAACACATCCCTCGCCTTTGTGAATACCGACGCAAAGTATTCATTTAGGATCTCCCCTACCTCTTTGGGCTCCAAGCATAAGTCCCCACTTTTGTCCCTGAGAGGTCCGATTTTTTCCCTAACAACCCTTTTGTTCCTAACGTATGAATAAAATGCTTTGGGATTCTCCTTAATCCTGTCTGCCAAGAACATTTCGTGACCCCTATTTGCTCTTCTAATTCCCCGTTTGAGTATTTTCCTACTTTCATTGTACTCCTCCAGAGCTCCCTCCGTTTTTAGCTGCTTGGACCTAACATACGCCTCTCTTTTCCTTTTGACCAGTCCCTCAATTTCCCTGGTTATCCACGGTTCTCTAATCCTACCCTTCCTATCCTTCTTTTTTACAGGCACATGCTTGTCCTGTAGCCCTAACAACCGTTCCTTAAAAGACTGCCACATACCAGATGTGGATTTACCCTCAAACAGCCTCTCCCAATCAAGAGCTGCCAATTTCTGCCTGATCCCAATAAAGTTAGCCTTCCCCCAATCCAACACCTTACCCTTGGGACACCACTCATCCTTTTCCATCACTATCCTAAAGCTAACAGAATTGTGGTCACTATTTGCCACATGTTCCCCAACCAAAACTTTGAAGACCTGACCAGGCTCATTCCCCAGTACCAGGTCCAGTATAGCCCCCTCTCTAGTCGGGCTGTCCACATATTGTTCCAACGAACCCTCCTGTACACATTTTACAAATTCCTCCCCATCCAGAGTCCCTGCCCTTAGCGATTTCCAGTCTATACCAGGGAAATTGAAGTCTCCCACTACAACAACCCTATATTTCCTGCACCTATCCAGTATCTCCTGACATATCTGCTCAAGTTGCTCAATTTACATCAATTTTAATCATGCAGAATTTAGAGACTTCTATGTTTAACCTAAGAAATGAACTTCTATTCATTAGGGATCCTTCAACTAACTTGACATAATTGGACATTACATTATGTTTCCATGAGTGTCAAATGAAATTCTAGCAATGAATTGGAGGAAATGAATGACACTAACATTTAAAGCAAATTAATAGGGACAAGAGTGACACTTGTATAGATAGATCCTAGTTTTTATTGCTTTAAAAGTACTGTAGGTGGTGGGTTACAGATCACTCCAGGAGTCTGGCTTGCTGTGGCAAGTTTTACCTACATTCTGTAGTCTGTAGTTATGGATAATGATGGTTGATTTTCAATTTTTTTCCATCACATGGCAAACCAGGAATCTCTCCCACTTTTTCCATGTGTCATTTGCCCATGTTGGAATGTTGTGCATGTCGATAATCAAAGCATTTGGCCATATTCTGAATACACCTTCCAAGGTCATCACAGAGATGTAATTGCTGGGCCTCTGGTGGAAATCTTTGTCTCTTCATTGGACACAGGTGAGGTCCCTGAGGATTGGAGGTTAGCGAATGTGGTACCGTTATTTAAGAAGGGTAGCAGGGATAATCCGGGTAATTATAGGCCAGTGAGCTTGACGTCCGTGGTGGGGAAGTTGTTGGAGAGGATTCTTAGAGACTGGATGTATGTGCATTTAGAACGGAACAATCTCATTAGTGACAGACAGCATGGTTTTGTAAGAGGGAGGTCGTGCCTTACAAATTTGGTGGAGGTTTTTGAGGAAGTGACAAAAACAGTTGACGAAGGAAGGGCCGTGGATGTCGTCGATATGGATTTCAGTAAGGCATTTGACAAAGTCCCTCATGGCAGGTTGGTTAAGAAGGTTAAGGCTCATGGGATACAAGGAGAGGTGGTTAGATGGGTAGAAAACTGGCTTGGCCACAGGAGACAGAGGGTAACAGTCGAAGGGTCTTTTTCCGGCTGGAGGTCTGTGACCAGTGGTGTTCCGCAGGGCTCTGTACTGGGACCTCTGCTATTTGTGATATATATAAATGATTTGGAAGAAGGTGTAACTGGTGTTATCAGCAAGATGACACGAAGATGGCTGGACTTGCGGATAGCGATGAACATTGTCGGACAATACAGCAGGATATAGATAGGCTGGAAAATTGGGCAGAGAAATGGCAGATGGAATTTAATCCAGATAAATGTGAAGTGATGCATTTTGGAAGAACTAATGTAGGCGGGATTTATACAATAAATGGCAGAGCCATCAAGAGTATAGAAACACAGAGGGACCTAGGTGTGCAAGTCCACAAATCCTTGAAGGTGGCAGCACAGGTGGAGAAGGTGGTGAAGAAGGCATATGGTATGCTTGCCTTTATAGGACGGGGTATAGAATATAAAAGCTGGAGTCTGATGTTGCAGCTGGATAGAACGCTGGTTCGGCCACATTTGGAGTACTGTGTCCAGTTCTGGTCGCTGCACTACCAGAAGGACGTGGAGGCTTTAGAGAGAGTGCAGAGAAGGTTTACCAGGATGTTGCCTGGTATGGAGGGTCTTAGCTATGAGGAGAGATTGGGTAAACTGGGCTTGTTCTCCCTGGAAAGATGGAGAATGAGGGGAGACCGAATAGAGGTGTACAAAATTATGAAGGGTATAGATAGGGTGAACAGTGGGAAGCTTTTCCCCAGGTCGGAGGTGACGATCACGAGGGGTCACGGGCTCAAGGTGAGAGGGGCAAGTATAACTCAGATATCAGAGGGACGTTTTTTACACAGAGAGTGGTGGGGACCTGGAATGCGCTGCCAAGTAGGGTGGTGGAGGCAGACACGCTGGCATCAGTTAAGACTTACCTGGATAGTCACATGAGCAGTCTGGGAATGGAGGGATACAAACAAATGGTCTAGTTGGACCAATGAGCGGCACTGGCTTGGACGGCCGAAGGGCCTGTTTCCTGTGCTGTACTGTTCTTTGTTCTTTGTTATCCTGGGGTAGGAGTTGAATCCAGAGCTTCTGACACAGAGGCAGGGACACTATTCATTGCACACAAGACCTCGTATTTACTGCAGGTAGATTAAATAAATTCCATTGATTCTTAATCAATCATAGAATCATAGGATCCCTACAATGCCAAAGTTGACCCATCGAGTCTGCACTGACTCTCTGACAGAGCATCTTACCCAAGCCAACCCCCCTCCCTAGCCCTGTAACCCCGGTCATTTAACCCACTAATCCCCCATTACCTACATCTTGGGATATTAAGGGACAATTTAGCATGGCCAATCCACTTAACCTGCACATATTTGGACTCTTAAATATCTTATCTTAGGAAACGGTTTTGGGAAAAAAGAAGAAAGAATTGATTAGGGAACTTAAGGGGAAGGAACCCTTAGGGAGCAGTGACACAATATGATAGAATTTACCCTGCAGTTTGAGAGGGAGAAGATGGAATCAGATGTAACGGTATTGCAATTAAATAAAGGTAACTACAAAGACATGAAGGAGGAGCTGGCCAGAGTTGATTGGAAAGGGAGCCTAGCAGGGAACACAATGGAACAGCAATGGCAGGGTTTTTCTGGGGTTATTCGGAAGGCAGAACAGAAATTCATTCCAAGAGGGAGGAAACATGCTGAGGAGAGGACGAGACATCCATGGTTGACAAGGGAAGTCAAGGGCAGCTTAAAAGCATAAGAAAAAGTATACAAAGTGGCGAGGATTAGTGGGAAGCCAGAGGATTCAGAAGTTGGTGTTAAGGGTAAGATCCTGGCATGGATTGAGGATTGGTTGACTGGCAGAAGGCAGAGAGGGGGGAATAAAGGGGTCTTTTCAGGATGGCAGCCGGTCATTGGTGACTAGTGGTGTGCCTCAGGGGTCGGTGCTGGGACCACAAATTTTCACAATATACATAAACGATTTGGAAGAAGGAACTGAAGGCACTGTTGCTAAGTTTGCAGATGATACAAAGATATGTAGAGGGACAGGTAGTATTGAGGAAGCAGGGGGACTGCAGAAGGACTTGGACAGGCTCGGAGAGTGGGCAAAGAAGTGGCAGATGGAATACAATGTAGAAAAGTGTGAGATTATGCACTTTGGAAGGAGGAATGGAGGCATAGACTATTTTCTAAATGGGGAAATGCTTAGGAAATCAGAAGCACAAAGGGACTCGGGAGTCTTTGTTCAAGATTCCCTTAAGGTTAACATGCAGATTCAGTGGGCAATTAGGAAGGCAAATGCAATGTTAGCATTCATGTCGAGAGGGCTAGAATACAAGAGCAGCGATGTACTTCTGAGGCTGTATAAGGTTTTGGTCAGACCCCATTTGGAGTATTGTGAGCAGTTTTGGGCCCCGTATCTAAGGAAGGATGTTCTGGCCTTGGAAAGAGTCCAGAGGAGGTTCACAAGAATGATCCCTGGAATAAAGAGCTTGTTGTATGAGGAATGGTTGAGGATTCTGGGTCTGTACTCAGAGTTTAGAGGGATGAGGGGAGATCTTATTGAAAGTTACAGAATACTGCGAGGCCTGAATGGAGTGGACATGGAGTGGATGTTTCCACTAGTAGGAAAGACTAGAACCAGAGGGCACAACCTCAGACTAAAGGAATGATCCTTTAAAACAGAGATGAGGAGGAATTTCTTCAGCCAGAGTGGTGAATCTGTGGAACTCTTTGCTGCAGAAGGCTGTGGAGGCCTGGCCATTGAGTGTCTTCGAGACAGAGATAGATAGGTTCTTGATTAATAAAGGGATCAGGGATTATGGGGAAAAGACAGGAGAATGGGGATGAGAAAAATATCAGCCATGATTGAATGGTGGAGCAGACTCAATGCGCCGAGTGGCCTAATTCTGCTCCTATGCCTTATGGTCTTATCTTCATTACAGCACTCCAAGACATTAAACGTGCTTTTAATCTTGTGTGAGCCATATCTTTCTCTCATGAACACAATTCGTTCTTCATTAATAGCCTTGTTTTTTGAGAGTAAAGTATTTTTGTCAGCATACTGCAATGCATACATATTAAGGAGATGAGCCTGTAACTCAAACAGGCTTGGAGTTCTTTATACTCCTTAGGGAAAATTGGAATACATGCTAACCTAATTGTCTCTTGGAGCAGGCTGCTCATTAATTTTGTTCAATAACAAAAGGTGTGAGATTAGCTGAGGCTATAAATTCTTGATGAAATCCATCTCATCCTGATGATTCGCCTCATGCTATAGGCTGACCTGCCTGCTTTCATACTGGTTGAAAGGGTCTTCCAAATGATCACAGCGTGAGACGAAAGGGGGAGTGCAGCAGTGTTGATAACTAAACAAGAGCATTTAATTCATATCAAGACAAATAAAAATCCAATGTTTATCATTTACGCTGCAAGTAGTTCAGTGGAGACAAAACCAGTTAATGGCTTCTACCTTCATTTGCTGTTAATCAACTTTGTTTTCTTCAAAATCCCTGTTCTCAAACTATATTTGTCTGGTTCTGAGCAAGCACATTTCTGCATTATCTCAGGGGAGTAAGATGCACTGCACTCCAGTTTTAATTAGGTTAGAGTAGATATTTTGTTCAATATTTGTTTTGTGAATCTGGTCTAGTTTTTCAGCTTAAAGGAACCCCTCTAACTCGAGTTTCCCGATTTTCTAGAGTTATTCCTATTTCTGGGATACTATGTGGTTTAACCAGATATGGCAGCCTTGGCTGATTCATCACGGGGATTGGGAATAGTGAAAGAAAATCTACATTTTCTGATTGAAGAAAATATATTTGTTATTAGCAGGGAATTATTTTCTATGAATGTGCTGTTGAGAATTCAAGTTTAAACAGGCATGATAAAAAAAATAGAAGCATAAAATAGAACAGAAAGAAGCCATTCAGCTTGCTGAGATTGTATCAGTTCTCTGCAAGAGCAGTTGAGCTAGTCTCACACCCTTGCTTTTGTACCTACATTTTTTTCCCTTCAGCGTTTACCCAACTCCCTTTTGAAAGCCGCAGTTGAATCTGCTTCCAACACAGTTTCTCGCAATGCATTCCAGGTTCTATATAAAAATATTTTCCTCCCGTAGCCTTTCTTTACAAATCACCTTCAATCTGTATTCTCAGGTTCTTCGCCCTTCTGCCAAAGGGACCAGTTTCTCTCTATCTAGACCAGACCCCTCATGATTTTATACATCTATATCAAATCTCTTCTCAACCTCATCACCTCTGAGGGGAACAACAACAGCGTTTCCAATCTGTCTACATAACTAATGTACCAAATCCCTGGAACCATGTTTATAAATCTTTCCTGCATCCTCTCTAAAGCCTTTTCATATGATAACAGAACTGGATACAACATTCCAGTTGAGGCCTGAAAACAGTATTTCAGAAAAATTCATTGTGACTTCATTACTTTTGTACTTTATGCTGCTATTTATAACTCCCAGGATCCCATATACCTTTTTAAAACCCTTTCTTAAATCTGCTCTGCCACCTTCAATAATTTTTGCACATATAATCCAATTCTTCTACTCCTGCACCCCATTTAGAACTGTACAATTATTTTATATTGCCTCTCCTCATGCTTCCTACCAAATTGTATTACTTCACATTTCTCTACATCAAATTTCATCTCCCAATCCACCAATACGTCTATATCCTTATGAAGTCTATCAGTATCCTCCTCATAATTCACAATACTTCCAAATTTTGTGTCATCTACAAATTTTGAAATTGTACCATACACACCCAAGTTCAGATCATTAATTTATATCAAGAAAGGCATTGGTCCTAGTTCTGAGCCCTGGGAACAATACTGTGTATCTTCCTCATGCCCAAACAGCAATTGATCATCACTATGAGCTGTTCCCTGCCTCTCATCTAACTTTGTATTCCTGGTGCAACTGACCCTTTCATTCCATAGGCTTCAACTTTGCTGGCAATATTATTATGTGGCACTTTATCAAAGCTTTTGATATTTCTCTCCCTGGCTGTGATTTTATGCCCACTTTTGCTACTATGCAAATGGCGATGTGGGCACAATATATCGCAATAGCCAAAAAATGTGATCACAGCCCTGTATCACTTCTGCCATGGGAAGGTTGCCTTTGGGCCATACATTGCAGGAGGATGATGATGACTTGCAGTGAGGACAGAGCATTGGGCTTAAAAGAGCTACTGTGAATATCTGTCTCCTGTCTGGCTGACAGCAGCTTTTGAACACCTACTGACCGGGGCAATATTAGATCAGTGATAATGTGGACAGATGCATCTCTGCTGTTGCAGGCACCTTCTTATTTAGGATGAGGATCTGTGTCACTCCTGCCAAAGGCACAGCTTTCACAAGGGAGTAGCCATTGTGTTCCTTGTGTTAAAATCAGACTTCCCAAGTGAATGGGTCAAGTGTTGGTCTTGTAGTGGGGGCTCCTCAGTAGATGACTCTAGGATTACTGTGCCCTGTTGGTGTGTAGAAGGCGAACCAATTAGCTGATCTCTTCGGAGACAGGGGATGGAGGGGTGCTGTTAGTGGGCATCCAGCCATTTCATGACTGATGGCAGAGCATGCAGCAATCAAACAAGAGTGCAAAAAGTGCATAACATAACCTAATTGCAATATACTAACATAAGGGGGCAAAATGTAAAAATGCCAAACATCACCCATACCAACACTGTGATATGATAATTTCTTAACCTTCCTAACGTTGCCGCTATGCTTAGTGTATCCCAGGATCCACAGCTGTCTGCCACATCCTGTTGCCAGAGATGACCTTGGTGGGCATCCTCTGGAGGCCTGAGATCTGGAGGGCCCCAGCCTGCTTTCAGGCTGCATGGGTGTGGTGGTGCCACCATCTTTGATCTGCAGGACTTTAGCTGCTTCATTCACAGGAAGAAAGGAGTTGGACATCACCTGAGTCTCCTGGGTAGAAGCCCCTGGGCAATACATCAGCTGATATTTATTCCTGTGGGTGCTCGGGTGCACCTGGGTTCCTTTTTGGTATAGAGGGGAGCTGGAGTGAGATCCAGAAACCCTGCCGTCTTCTGGCACTAGCACTCATGATTCCCACAAATGCCTGTAAAATCTGATCTATCGATCTTTGGAATAGAGCTGATGCAGATGTTATTCCAAAAGGCAATTATTTATAACAAAAAAGACCTTTATGAGTAATGATGGTAAGCTATGCCCAGTCACTCATTGTAACCGGCTCTGACACACCAGTGTAGCAAGTTGTACTTATTCTTCTTCAACCTTGGGATGAATTGCAAATGGCACCTCTTGTTGTGAGACTAGGTTGACTATTAGGATTTATCTTGAGTTTCACTTAAACTTCCTTTATTGAACCAAGTGCCTCTTTGAATACACACATTTATTTATCGAAAAGTGCTGGGAATATGTTTTAGCATCGACCAAGCTGTTGATAGTACTCCAGCTAAGCTTTACCTTCTCCAACCATGATCTCCCAAATAGAGCTGGAAAATTACCACGGACCACATGGAGAGACAACTCCACTGTTTGTCCATTCAACTCTACAGTGACCATCACTAATGTATTCCACACTAAGCAAATGTGGAATACAAGGAAAGTAGAAAGAAACTTAAGCAAGGAGTAAGGAAGGCTAAAAAAGGTCATGAAAAATCATTGGCCAGCAGGATTAAGGAAAATCCCAAGGCTTTTTATACATATATAAAGAGCAAGAGGGTAGCCAGGGAGAGGGTTGGCCCACTCAAGGACAAGAGAGGGAATCTATGCGTGGAGCCAGAGGAAATGGGCATGGTATTAAATGAATACTTTGCGTCAGTATTCACCAAAGAGGAAGACTTGGTGGATAATGAGTCTGGGAAAGGGTGTGTAGATAGTTTGAGTCATGTTGAGATCGAAAAGGAGGAGGTATTGGGGTTCTTGAGAAACATTAAGGGAGACAAGTCCCCAAGGCCTGATGGGATATACCCCAGAATACTGAGAGAGGCAAGGGAGGAAATTGCTGGGGCATGAGAGAAATCTTTGTATCCTCACTGGCTACAGGGGAGGTCATGATGTGGAGATGCCGGCGTTGGCCTGGGGTAAACACAGTAAGAGTTTTAACAACACCAGGTTAAAGTCCAACAGGTTTATTTCGTAGCAAAAGCCACTAGCTTTCGGAGCGCTGCTCCTTCGTCAGCGCTCCGAAAGCTAGTGGCTTTTGCTACGAAATAAACCTGTTGGACTTTAACCTGGTGCTGTGAGACTTCTTACACGGGAGGTCCCAGAGGATTGGAGAATAGCCAATGTTGTTCCTTTGTTTAAAAAGAACAATCCAGGTAATTACAGGCCGGTGAGCCTTACATCAGTGGTAGGGAAATTATTGGAGAAGATTCTTCAAGACAGGATTTGTTCTCACTTGGAAATAAGTGGACGTATTAGTGAGAAGCAACATGGTTTTGTGAAGGGGAGGTCGTGTCTCATGAACTTGATCGAGTTTTTCGAGGAAGTGACGAAGATGATTGATGAGGGTAGGGCAGTGGATGTTGTCTACATGACTTCAGTAAGGCCTTTGACAAGGTCCCTCATGGCAGACTGGTGCAGAAGGTGAAGTCACATGGGATCAGAGGTGAGCTGGCAAGGTGGATACAAAATTGGCTTGGTCAAAGAAGTGGTGATTTGTCTGTGCCTTTAAGACTTGATTACCTGTAAAGAATCACATTCCAAACATTATTTTGTAAATTGAGTTTGTGTCTTTTTATGCCCTGTTTGTGAACAGAACTCCCACTTACCTGATGAAGGAGCGGCACTCCAAAAGCTAGTGGCTTATGCTACCAAATAATGGCTTATGCTACCAAATAAACCTGTTGGACTTTAACCTGGTGTTGTGAGACTTCTTACTTGGTCAAAGAAGACAGAGGATAGCAGTGGAAGGGTGCATTTCTGAAAGGAAGGCTGTGACAAGTGGCGTTCCTCAGGGATCAGTGCTGGGACGTTTGCAGTTTGTAATATTTATAAATGATTTGGAAGAAAATGTAACTGGTTTGATTAGTAAGTTTGTGGACGACACAAAGGTTGATGGATTTGCAGATAGCGATGAGGACCATCAGAGGATACAGCAGGATATAGATCAGTTGGAGACTTGGGCGGAGAGATGGCAGATGAAGTTTAATCCAGACAGATGTGAGGTAATGCATTTTGGAAGGTCTAATACAGATAGGAAATATTCAGTAAATGGCAGGACCCTTATGAGCATTGATAGGCAAAGGGATCTGGGTGTACAGGTACACAGGTCATTGAAAGTGGCAATGCAGGTGGAGAAGGTAATCAAGAAGGCATAGGGCATTCTTGCCTTCATCGGCCAGGGCAATTCAACAGTGGAAACCAGCGCAGCTGCAGGGACATCTCTACACCCTCAAGACCTTCACTTCCAACAATACAACACCTTAAAACATATCAGGCCTGCGTCAAATATGGACTGAACTTAAATCAGGTTTATAAGTATTATTTTGTCAATTTGCCACTAACCTTTGTGTGTACATGCATTATTAACTTTATCTTGCTTAGGTAACTTCCAGAGCAATAGAGTGAAATAAACAAACATTTTCCTTTTAAGTAAACAGACTTTGCTGCTGGGTTGCTTTAAATTGAATTCCTCAATACGCACACATACAGAGCAGAATTTTCTGTTGTGGGGATTACATCCGCTGGCAGGAGGGAAAGTTGGCACAATTCCCGGTGGGCAGCAGGATGACTGAACACGAGCAATCTTCCACTTTTCAGCTCAATTTATGCATTTGAGAGGAGCTCAGTGAATCTCATGGTAGGGCTGGCAGGGATTTGCTCACCCAAACCCACTCTTATCTCATGGGGCTGAATGTTCTGTCACCATATTTACAAAGCATCTGAACAGACATTCACTCACTGAAGGCCAGGTGTTGTGTTGCACAGGATTGCAATGGTCCCTAATGAAAACCAAACCTTCTACTCATGGTTCAGCAAAGCCTCTCTGGGAATTCTCCGATAGCCTGTCCAGGAAAGGCGGGAAGTCCACTTTCCTCAAAATGGGTTAACCTGTGCTTAACCCTCTCTCCACTCACATTGTCTGTACCTTTAAGACTTGATTACCTGTAAAGACTCGCATTCCTGGTGAAGACAGGGATCATTCCTGAGTGGAAGGTAAGATTGGCCTTCCCCAACAAGCTCGTGAGAGTGCATCCAGTAAACATAGACAGCATGAGGACAATGACTGTGAGTGATCATTAATGTATGAGCCTGCCGGGTCAATCAATAATTCTCTCTTTTCTTTATTCCAGGTACCAGTAAGAAAAAAGTGAAAATGTCCATAAGACATAGGAGCAGAATTAGGCCACTTGGCTCATCGGGCCTGCTCCACCATTCAATCATGGCTGATATTTTTCTCGTCCCCATTCTCCTGCCTTTTCCCCATAACCCCTGATCCCCTTATTAATCAAGAACCTATCCATCTCTGTCTCGAAGACACTTAATGACCTGGCCTCCACAGCCTTCTGTGGCAAAGAGTTCCACAGAATCACCACTCTCTGGCTGAAGAAATTCCTCCGCATCTCTGTTTTAAAGGATCATTCCTTTAGTCTGAGGTTGTGCCCTCTGGTTCTAGTCTTTCCTACTAGTGGAAACATCCTCTTCATGTCCACTCCATTCAGGCCTCGCAGTATCCTGTAACTTTCAATAAGATCCCCCCTCATCCTTCTAAACTCCGAGTACAGCCCCAGAATCCTCAACCATTCCTCATACAACAAGCTCTTTAATCCTGGGATCATTCTTGTGAACCTCCTCTGGACCCTTTCCAAGGCCAGAACATCCTTCCTTAGATACAGGGCCCAAAACTGCTCACAATACTCCAAATGGGGTCTGACCAAAGCCTTATACAGCCTCAGAAGTACATCGCTGCTCTTGTATTCTAGCCATCTCGGCATGAATGCGAACATTGCATTTGCCTCCCTAATTGCCGACTGAACTTGCACATTAACCTTAAGAGAATCTTGAAGGACTCCTGAGTCCCTTTGTGCTTCTGATTTCCTAAGCATTTCCCCATTTAGAAAATGTGCCTCCATTCCTCCTTCCAAAGTGCATAAACTCACACTTTTCCACATTGTATTCCATCTGCCACTTCTTTGTCCACTCTCCTAGCCTGTCCAATTCCCTCTGCAGCCCCCCTACTTCCTCAATACTACCTGTCCCTCTACATATCTTTGTATCATCTGCAAACTTAGCAACAGTGCCTTCAGTTCCTTCTTCCAAATCGTTTATGTATATTGTGAAAGTTGTGGTCCCACCACCAACCCCTGAGACACACCACTAGTCACTGGCTGCCATCCTGAAAAAGACCCCTTTATCCCCACTCTCTGCCTTCTGCTAGTCAGCCAATCCTCTATCCATTCCAGAATCTTACCCTTAACACCATGGGCTCTTAACTTATTTAACAGTCTCCTATGCAGCATCTTGTCAAAGGCCTTCTGGAAATCACGTCCACTGCTTCTTCTTGTTACCACCTCAAAGAACTCTAGACAGATTTGACAGACATGACCTCCCCTTGATGAAGCCATGCTGACTCAGTCCTATTTTATCATGCATTTCCAAGTACTCTGCGATCTCATCTTTAATAATGGACTCTAAAATCTTGCCAATGACCAAAGTCAGGCTAACCGGCCTATAATTTCCTCGTCTGCTGCTCCCCTCTCTTCTTAAACAGTGGTGTTACATTAGCTACTTTCCAGTCCTTTGGGACCCTTCCTGCCTCCAGTGATTCTTGAAAGATCACCACCAATGCCTCCACAATTTCCTCAGCGATCTCTTTTAGAACCCTGGGGTGTAGTCCATCTGGTCCAGGTTATTTATCCACCTTCAGACCTTTCAGTTTGCCCAAGACCTTCTCCTTAGCGATGGCCACTACACTCATCTGTGCCCCCTGATTCTCCGGGAGCTTTGGCATCCCACTGGTGTCTTCCACCATGAAGACTGATGCAAAGTAATTATTCAGTTCTTCTGCCATTTCTTTGTTTCCTATTATTACTTCACCAGCCTCATTTTCCAGTTGTCCAATGTCTATTTTTGCTTCTTATATATTGGAAAAAACTTCCTATCTTCTTTTATATTACTAGCTAGCTTACATTCATATTTCATCTTAGCCCCCTTATTGCTTTTTTAGTTGTCCTCTGCTCGCTTTTAAAGGCTTCCCAATCCTCTGGCCTCCCACTAATCCTCACCACTTTGTATGCTTTTTCTTTTGCTTTTATGCTGCCCTTGACTTCCCTCATCAGCCATGGATGCCACGTCCTCCCCTTAGCATGTTTCCTCCTCCTTGGGATGAATTTCTGTTGTGCCTCCCAAATAATCCCCCAAAACTCCTGCCATTGCTGTTCCACTGTGTTCCCTGCCAGGCTCCCTTTCCAATCAACTCTGGCCAGCTTCTTCGTCATGTCCTTGTAGTTACCTTTATTTAATTGCAATACCGTTACATCTGATTCCAGCCTCTCCCTCTCAAACTGCAGGGTAAATTCTATCATATTGTGGTCACTGCTCCCTAAGGGTTCCTTGACATTAAGTTCCCTAATCAAGTCTGCCTCATTACACATCACCAAATCCAGAATTTCCTGTTCCCTAGTGGGGAACAATCTGCTCCAAAAACCAGCTGTTAGACGTTCCACAAATTCCTTTTCTTGGGATTTACTTCCTACCTTATTTTCCCAGTCCACCTGCATATTGATTATTGTAATATTGCCTTTTTTATGTGCCTTTTCTATCTCCTGATTTATTTTCTGCCCCACATCCTGACTACTGCTAGGGGGCCTGTACATAACTCCCACTAGGGTCTTTTTACCTTAGCGATTTCTCAACTCTACCCACAGAGATTCTATGCCTTCTGAACCTATATCGCTTCTTGCTATTGATTTAACTTCATTCTTTACTAACAATGCAATCCCACCCCCTTTGTCCATCTACCTGTCCTTTTGATAGGACAAAAGTCTTCAAAAAAAGATTCAGCCCCAGTCCCCAGAATGCATCTGAGAAGCAAGCAGAATTATTCTCAAGTGGAGATCCATCATTATGTTCATCTGCACCTTCCACTACACAGATACACACACCTTGGTGGGATCTAGTTCTCGAGTAGGTTTGGGTTCACAATCTGGTGATCATGTCACAGACATGTATCCACAGCAGGTGGTGGCAGTCAAAGACAAGGCCTTTGACGCTGATTGCTGGAGACCAGGCCGCTGCTGAGCCCAATTTGGAATACAAATCTCTGAAATCAACCCTAAGAGAAACACTGGCGATGCAAAGACATGATGTGGAGATGTCGGCATTGGACTGGGGTAAGCACAGTAAGAAGTCTCACAACACCAGGTTTAAGTCCAACAGGTTTATTTGGTAGCAAATACCATAAGCTTTCGGAGCGATGATTTCTTGATTTCTGTGTCTGTGTACTGTTGGAGAACAGAGACCACTCCATCTGACGAAGGGGCATCGCTCCGAAAGCTTATGGTATTTGCTACCAAATAAACCTGTTGGACTTTAACCTGGTGTTGTGAGACTTCTTACGATGCAAAGACAGGCAGAGGAACATCAGGGAGAGTAGTCAGAGGTTGTCAGCAGGCTGAGATGAAGAATGGAACAGTCCATCCATGTTCTGACTCCTGAATCCGAGTAAATTAAAATCTCCATTGGGAGGGTGCTGGCTGCCTTGGGTACCCAGGTCCAGCAGGTTCTGCTGGATTAGCACTCGCACCTACACACTTTTGCTCTAGCTGTGGGTACATTCCAACAATGTCTAGTTGAGAGGGGCACCCCAACCTCCCTCCAGGTGCCTCTCCTCCTCCAAAAGTCAGCGAAAAGCCATTGGTCACCCAAAAGGAGGAGATGTGGCAGTCAGGCAGACGCCCCCCCCCCCCCCCCCCCCACTTTCCGTACATACTTTTTATTTTAGTAAATTAGTAAATATATGTTGCATTAATCTTTCTCCAATTTTCATGGATTCAATATCCCATGTTCATTTAGGGCTCAAAAATAAAATGCCCCCTCCCCCACCAGAACTCCCATCTGGATCTTCAGTTGTATTAATTCTCAAAAAAATCACATCACCATGAATAGCGTTCATTTCCACATCTGCAAAATCAGCAAAGGCACATTGCCAATACACCTCTTAAATCTCAGGCAGACAGTATTTGGGGTCTGGAGAATTTCTCATCAAGGTTAGTGATTATTCTGTTGTTGTTGCATTGAAGTCTGTTGTTTTCTGATGACAGTGTGTATCTTGCAATGGCCTTTCCTTTATGGCAGCAAGTTTTTGGAAAATATAGTATCAAATGTCAAACCCCACAGGCTTCCATGCCACTCTGCAGGTCGTTCTCACCTCCAAATTTAAGACTGAACATCAATCCATGCTGAGTTTCTACTCTCAGCATGATGCTGAACCAAGGAAGTAAGAATCAATTGGGAAAAATTACAAATGTCTGCAAGTGAGGTATGAGTGTGAGATGTCAGCAGTGTGTGCTCACCTTGATCAAACTCTTTCCTTATCCGTAAGGATCTTATGTTGCTCCTGGATAGCTGTTTAATGGTGTTTTATGTGATCTTTGTGTAAAAGGGACAGCACACAACTCAATATGGAAATCATTGCTTGACAGTGCTCTCATTGACTTTGGATATATAGCAAGGATTGGCCTTTCTGAGCTGGATCATATTGAGGATTGTAATTCATGTTACACTGACATGAGTGCATCCATGTGTGAATTAGTTTTTCATCTGCTTGAAAGCTGCAGTGGCCGCTGACTTGATGATGCCATGAATGAAAGGAGTGTACTATTTTGAGTTTTAAGGATATGCAGCTAATTACGTTCCACAGCGGTCATATGTTGCCAAGGCTACTATGCATTCCAAGGATAATCCCATTGTTAGTGCAGAAGGTGACTAATGCTACATCTGTTACCATTGTGAAATTTCTGACTTTTCCTGAGATGTTCAAGCTAAGGGAAAAGGTATTGTGTCCCTCATATTAAAAGCTGCAGGAAACTTCAATTGTGAAAACCTGTCATCACCTTATTCCTCCTGAGGCTGTCATGAGCATATTTGCCCATGCAATAGCACCCTCATAAGGCCTACCTGAATCTTTAATTTCTTGAGAGCCATCCTCTTCAATGTCCTCCTCATCTAAAGTGATGTCGAGCTACTCAATCTCTTCCCCGGTTAACACATTCTCTCTCTACAGTGCAAGGTTGTGCAGGATGGTGTGAGGCACTCTACCCACCTACCCAGTTCAAACATTGACAAAAGACGACCAATAGTTTGTTTTATTAAGGACCTTGTGGTGCAAGGTACAGCATTGTATCTCTTCTTGGATGCAGTCTGTAGCCAATGAATAAGTGTCTTTAGCCATATCTTCTGGGGTCCCCTTTGTCAATAAGTGCCAAGTTTTGAAGAGCTGAGGGCCCTCAAATATCTATGGGACTTGCAAGTGATTCAAAATGTAAGTGTCGTGAGAGTTCCCTCAGTACCTAACAAAAATATTCAGGATCTGCTTTCTGTGATCACAAATTAGCTAAATGTTCAAAGAGTGAAGTCCTGTTCTATTAATGAAACTCACTGGCTGCCAGGGATCTCTCAAGGCCTGCACTTGCAGGGAACCTGAGATCACAGCAAATCCCATAACTCTGGCAGTCTTGCTTGCATTGTCCAGATGGAACTGTACATAGTAATGGGCTTTATGGAAAAAGGCATCTGCGAACTCCCTTATGCATTTGTTGTCACCAATAATGAGATCCTGTAAATGTCCCAGTGGAGCCCTGGAAAGACCCACAGACAAAAATGTTCAATGTGACAGTCATCTTCAAAGCATGGGATGCCCTCCAACACCTTGTGGTATGAATTACTTCTGGAGAAAGTGGTAAATGTGAGCTCCCACATCCTGAGACAAATCAACTGTGGCCCTGTCTTTGGCTCATTTCCATTCATGCACTGCATTTTCTGTAGACCCTGGATCGTGTTAAATACCTTTGTGGATTTTGACCCTCCTCGACAGCACAGAGATCTCCTGGGGCCCTGGTGGCTCTTCCTGCTCCGCGCAATAGTCTTCCTTGAATTGTGGCAATCAGCAGTGGGCCCTTCATTTCCTCATTCTAATCATATCTATCCACAAGGCAGCTTTGCTGCAGCTTGCATTCTCCATTCCTCCTTGCATCTGTGAATGAACACCATTCAGCTTTCATTGATAGTTCCCCTTGAATGGTGTCCCTTCACCTCTAAGGCAGGACTACTATCTTAAGCCCTTGACCTGTTCTCAATCTCTACATGGCATCAGCTCTACATGCTGGCCATTCTTGCAGGCTGATGACACCCTGGAGATTGACAGCTAGTTGAACATACCCCTCTAACAAGACTGTGCATTGACAACAAAGGTCTTCATTCAGCTCAATAGACCCATGTGCTAAAACTCTCAGTCAGGCTATTATCAGCTTGCCTACAGTAGCCTAAACTATAACTATCAATACCCAATACTTGTACTTATGTCATGACTGTGAATATAGTGTCTTGTAAGCCATGTTGAGTACCTAGGGATATTAAAGCTTGTCGCATCCATTTAGTTTCTGTCCAGAAGTTGTGGCCCTTGATTGTTTGATCTGCCTTCCCTTTTCATAGGCTCTAAGGATCTGACGACCATTAACACCAACTACATTGCAGCACCATAACTGAATGGATTTTTGGCTAAACATACAATATTAGTAGAGGAAAAAAGCTTGTTCATTGTGCTTTAGACCCTTGAGTCCAACACTCAGCTGAGCCATGTTCTCCATGGTATGAGCAGAACATTAATAGGGGCCTCTTCAAGTCACCCTAAATTATCATGCTGAATATCCCCCACATGCCTGAGTGAGACCCCTCCCCTATAAATTTATGGTGGTCATCACTTTTGCAAGTGTGACCGCCTTCCAACCTTCTGCTATCCCCCACCAGTTTCCTCCTGTCCTCCTCCATAGTCACCACCTCCTAATTCCAATTCCTGCATTCCTTCCTTGACACAGTAAGAAGTTTAACAACACCAGGTTAAAGTCCAACAGGTTTATTTGGTAGCAAAAGCCACACAAGCTTTCGGAGCTCCAAGCCCCTTCTTCAGGTGAGTGGGAATTCTGTTCACAAACAGGGCATATAAAGACAGAGACTCAATTTACATGAATAATGGTTGGAATATGAATACTTACAACTAATCAAGTCTTTAAGAAACAAAACAATGTGAGTGGAGAGAGCATCAAGACAGGCTAAAAAGATGTGTATTGTCTCCACACAAGACAGCCAGTGAAACTCGGCAGGTCCAACGCCGGCATCTCCACATCATTCCTTCCTTGACACCATTATTGCACATTTGCATCAAATTTAACATTCCTGCCTGTTGTAATTCCCACTGCTGCTGGGAGCAGAAAACTGCACCTGCAACTACTTTGTTCATAGGAAACTTTGGAGAACATCTTTTAAAGCATCCTTGACAACAAGATTGCGAGCAAAGTTGAAGCTCATGAATAAAGGGGACAGTTGCAACATGGTTATGGAAGTGTCTGAATGATGGTAATTAGAGAGTAGAGTTGAATGGTTGTTTCACTGATTGGATGAAGATATGTATAGTAGGATTAGGAATGTTGCTTTTCTTGATTCATATTAATGACCTACATTTTGCTCTACAAGGCACGCAAATCTTTTCCACCTTCTTCCATCGGGAAAAAGATATAAAAGTCTGAGGTCACATACCAACCTACTCAAGAACAGCTTCTTCCCTGGAGCCATCAGACTTTTGAATGTACCTATCTTGCATTAAGTTGATCTTTCTCTACGCCCTATGACCGTAACACTACTTTCTGCACTTTCTGGTTTCCTTCTCTATGAACGGTATGTTCTGTCTGTATAGCACGCAAGAAACAATACTTTTTACTGTATGCTAATACATATGACAATAATAAATCAAATCAAACTCTTAAAAGTATTGTGAACTGTGAGGATGATCGTGATAAACTTCAAGAAGACTTTGATTGGCTGGTGAAATTGGTACAAAAGTGGCAGATTAAATTTAATGTATGGAAGCATAGGTGATTCATTCTGGTAGGAAAAACAAGGGGAGGCAATATAAAATCAAGGATACAATTCTAACGGGAGTGCAGGAGCAGAGGGGCCTGGGAGAATGTGTGCACAAATCACTGAAGGTTGCAGGGAAGATTGTAAAAGAAATTAATATAGCATAGGGCTCAACTGGAGAATAAGGTCATAAGAGATAAGAGCAGGTGATGACCATTTGGCCCTTCAAGCCTACTATGCCAGTTAATAAGATTCTGTCTGATCTGATTGTGGCCTTCAGTTCACTTTGTTGCCATAGCCATTGTCTTCTTTCAAATCAACAATCTGTCCAATTCCGCCTTAAACTTATTCAGTTCTGAGCCTCCAATGTTCTCTAAGAAAGAGAATTCCAAAGATTAAGGAACTTCTGCCCAGTTCTGAGCACCACACTTAAGGCAGTAGAGAGAGTACAGAAAAGGTTCTAGGGATAGGGAATTTCAGTTCCTTGAATAGATTGGAGAAGTTGCTATTCTCCTTGGAGAAGAGAAGTTTAAGAGATTGTTTGATAGAGAATTTTGGGATCTGGACAAAGCAGAGGGGGAGAAAACAGTTCTCATTGGCCCACAGGATACCAATTTAAAGTGATTGGTAAAAGAAACAATTGTGACATGAGGAAAAACTTTTATTTGCCAATGTATGGTTAGAAACTGGAGTGCTGCACCTCACAGTGTGTTGGAGGCAGATTCAATCAAGACCTTCAAAAGACAATTGGATAATTAATCTGACGCAAAAAATTTGCAGAGCTATGGGGAAAGAGTAGAGTCGTGGGACTAGTGGAGTTCATTTTACAGATAGCTAGCATGTTCTCAAAGGGCCAAATAGTCTTGCTCTGTGCTGTAAGTGGCACAGTGTTTAGCACTGCTGCCTCACAGCGCCAGGAACTGGGTTTGATTCCAGCCTTGGGTGACTGTGCAGAGTTTGCATGTTCTCCCTGTGTCTGCGTGGGTTTCCTCTGGGTGCTCTGGCTTATTCTCACAGTGTGGAGATGCCGGCGTTGGACTGGGGTAAACACAGTAAGAAGTTTAACAACACCAGGTTAAAGTCCTGTTGGACTTTAACCTGGTGTTGTTAAACTTCTTACTGTTATTCTCACAGTCCACAGATGTGCAGGTTAGGTGGATTGGCATGCTAAATTGCTCCTTAATGTCCAGAAAAGTGTAGGTTGGGTGGATTAACCATGGTAAATTCGTGGAATAGAGCAGATCGGTGGTGCTGGTTAAGATGCTCTTTTGGAGAGTTGGTGCAGACTCAAAGAATGAAGAAAATTACAGCACAGGAACAGGCCCTTCAGCCCTCCAAGCCTGCACCAACCATGCTGCCTCACTGAACTAAATCCCCCTACCCTTCCGGGGACTGTATCCCTCTATTCCCATCCTATTCATGTCTTTGTCAAGACGCCCCTTAAAAGTCACTATCGTATTTGCTGTCATTACCTCCCCTGGCAGCGAGTTCCAGGCACCCACCACCCTCAGTGTAAAAATAAACTTGCCTCGTACATCTCCTTTAAACCTTGCCCCTCGCACCTTAAACCTATGCCCCCTAGTAATTGACTCTTCCACCCTGGGAAAAAGCTTCTGACTATCCACTCTGTCCATGCCCCTCATAATCTTGTAGACGTCTATCAGGTTGCCTCTCAAGCTCCGTCATTCCAGTGAGAACAAACAAAGTTTTTCCAACCTTTCCTCATAGCTAATGCCCTCCATATCAGGCAACATCCTGGTAAATCTTTTCTGTACCCTCTCCAAAGCCTCCACACCCTTCTGGTAGTGTGGCGGCCAGAATTAAACACTATATTCCAAGTGTGGCCTAACTAAGGTTCTATAAAGCTGCAACATGAGTTGCCAATTTGTAAACGCAATACCCTAGCCAATGAAGGCAAGCATGCCGTATGCCTTCTTGACTATCTTCTCCACCCGCGTTGCCACTTTCAGTGACCTCGATGGGCTGACCGGCCTCCTTCTGTACTATAGGGATTCTGTGGTTCACGACCGCCATCAGCTCTTTGTTATCTTATCAATAAGCTAAATCAAGTTAGTTAAACACAGCTTATTTTTAACAAACCCATGTTGCATTTCCTTAATTAATCCACCCTTGCCTTAATAAATATTAATTTTAATGCAAATTAGTATTCTAATGATAATTAGAGGTTAAGCTGATTGGCCTGTAATTGCTGCATGTGTTTATACTTACACTCTTTTTTGAACTAGAATGTAACATTTGCATTTCTACGTCCGCTGACAACAATTCTGAATGCAAACAGGATTAGACGATTCTGGCCAGTACCTGTATAATTTCCATCCTTACTTCCTTCAGTGTCCTTTGATGCATCCTATTCAGCGTAGAAAATTATCAAAGGTAGCTACAGCCAGCTCTTCAAGTGTAACTTTTTAAAAATCACTTTTTAACCCATCCAGCATCTCAACTATGTCCTCTTTCAATATGACTTTTGCAGCATCTTCTTCCTTGATAAAGATAGATGCGCAAATTAACTTAGTGCCTTAGTTGTGCCCTTTGCTTTCATCCATAGATCTCCTTTATGGTTCCTACTACCATTTACTATTTATATGTCTATGGAAGCCATTTCAATTCTCTTTCATATAATCTACCAGTTTCTTGACAGACACTCGTTGATTAAGAAGATGCAAGAGGATGGCTGGGATGTTTCTCAGAGCTTGGAACAACGGAGAAAGTGGGTAGATGGGGAAAAGAAAGACAAAACAAAGAAGTCAGGAGTACTATTAGTACATCAATGAGCTGGACTAATTGGACAAGTAGCGGCTTCCACTAAGAAGTGGAATGAAGACAAGGATAAGATTTAAAAATTGGAATCGAGTGTAAGGAAATTAGAAAAAAGGAATCAATTATTAGAAGGGAATCAATGGAGAGGAGAAATCTCCGATGAAGATAAAACAGAAAAGAGTACCTGCCTATGGTAGCGGGAGTGGAACCAATCCCAAACTGACCTGTCACAATTGTGGCCAACAAGGGCACTTTGCAAAGGAGTGCCGGGTCCCAAGGAAAGGAAATAACTTGGAAACAGTGGGAGACATTATAATTATTGTAATAAAAATGGACACACGGAAGCAATATGTTGGGACAAACATAGGAGACCCCAGCCCCGATCCATGTCCACAGCAGAATTGGAGCCGGCAGCCCCCATTAATAAGGGTAAGAAGGAGGGAAGGATCTATGTGTCTGCACTGGTAGGGGGCAGGCAATGTGAGATGCTGGTGGACACAGGAGCATCCATATCTGCCACCGACCTTCCCTTACCCACTACAAGTAGGATGATTTATCTAACCGGGATAAGAGGGAACAAAACACCCGCCTACTTGAGCGAGATCACGTTAGTAGAAATAAATAATTTGTATATACCTATGAGATTCTATGTATGTAAAAATAACGACGGTACAATAATGGGAAATGATTTAATGAAAGAGTATGAAATTTTGATTGACTGCGGGGAGGGAGAGCTAACCTGGCCAAAACGGGACGGCCAGAAAACCGGAATGGGAAGGCTCACGAGTCACCTCGAGACCATCAAGGTGGCCACAGCCACCACCAGGGATAGGTGACTAGAAACAAAGAGGTTTGGAGCCATCTGTGCCTCCGTCCCCGGAGTATGGGCCAAAACAAAATTAGATGCTGGCCTAACCAAAACTGACCCGATAAAGGTGCCCGGACCGGAGCATAAGCCCCACCGACAGTACCCGATAAAATCAGAAGCAAAGGCAGCTGTAGTAGGAATAGTTAAAGGGTTAGTGGAGAAAGGAATCCTGAGGGAAACTACGTGTACCACTAACTCCCCTACCGGGCCAGTGAGTAAACCTGACGGAAGTTACAGACTCACAATAGATTACACTGCCCTCAATAAAGTCACGCCCAAATTGCACCCCATTGTAGCAAGCCCCTCGATAATCCTGAATGGATTGTCACCAGAGCATAAAATGTTTACCGTATTAGATATAGCCAATGGATTCTGGTCCTTACCCTTGGATCCAGAATCCCAAGAAAAATTCGCATTTACAGTGGGAGACAAACAGTACACTTGAACTTGCCTACCGCAGGGATTCCACAATAGCCCCGCCATCTTCCATCAGTAATGAGTGACATCCTGAAAAGGGTAGAACTACCAAAGGGTGGCACAATTCTACAATATGTGGATGATATAATAATAGCCTTAGAATCCAAGTCAGGACATCAAGGAGCACTATATTTAGTGTTGAATGAACTGAAAACCGCAGGGTTAAAGGTGAGCCCCAAAAAGGCATAAATCGGGAAAGCACAAGTCCTGTGCCTTGGACACTTAATATCACAAGGGCTTAAAGAAATGCCAACAGACCGAAAGAAGGCAGTACAACAAATGCCGTGGCCAGTCACCGTAAGAGGAGTCAGGAAAGTGCTGGGACTGTTTAATTATAGCCGACGTTTTATCCCGGAAGACGCAAAATTGGCAGAGCCTATACAGAAGCTAGTTAAAGGGGGAAAGCCAGTTTTAAACTCCATAGAATGGGGACCTGAGCAAGAAGAGGCCTATAATAAGTTAAAGGCAGAACTGATATCAGCCCCCGGACTGGGACTACCAGATTCCAATAAAGATTTCCACATACACTGTCCGGAATGCATACAAAACACCCTCTTGGAACTACACCATGTACTCTCACATGTGGGAAGAGAGGCCATGGCAATTAGTATAGGAAAAGAATGGTGGTGGAAAGGAATGGGGAGGGACATAGCCCGACATTGTCACCGATGCGTGACATGCGTGCAATACAGCCCGGTCGACCCATAAAAATTAAGATGGGACACCAGCCCCGACCAAAGGGGCCCTGGGAACATCTGCAAATAGATTTCACTGGGCCACTACCACAATCCCACGGTAAAACTGATGCGCGACAATCAAGCACGAGGTACAAGGCTTCAGCTATTGAAGGCTTTTATTAGCAAACAATGGAACTAACTAACACGAGTACACCAATTCAGACTGGAGGGGTCCCGCCTGAGCAGAGGGTCTTATACCTCTCCCCAGGAGGCGGGGCCCGACCGGGATGTGCCATAACAACATCTACCACAGGTAAACACCCTAACCCAACAACATTATAACAACCCCCACAGTGGCAACACCCTAACCCAACAGTAACATTGGAATAACCCCACAGTGGTAACCAACGATGGTTCACCACAAAAACCTATTGTTTGGTTATCATAGACCAGTTTACCAGGTGGGTGGAAGCATTCCCCACCAGAAATTGTACTGCCACCACAATGGCTAGAATATTGGTGGAGGAGGTAATCCCTAGATGGGGAGTACCCCTGCAAATTGATTCGGATCAGGGGACGCACTTCACCGGGAAAGTGGTAAAAATAGTGTGCCAACTGATGGGCATAAAGCAGAAATTCCACATTCCTTACCACCCGCAGAGTTCAGGAATGGTAGAACGTATGAATCAAACCCTTAAGAATGTCCTGGCCAAGGCCATGCAAGCATCAGGAAAAACGTGGACAGAAGTATTACCTATTATATGAATGAAGTTAAGAGCCACGACAAACCGGACAACCGGGTTGACCCCTTATGAACTAATGGCAGGGCGGGCGATGCAATTACCAGAAAACAGCATAACAGGTGAGGCCGATGTAGGCCCACTAAAAGACAAAATTAAATGATATGTTTTGGAACTAAGCGACCAACTAAAAGGGATGCGTAAATTAGTAAAGGATAATCAGGAAGAAAGAGACGCACAGAGAGAGCTTGAAATGCTCCCTGACGTCCCAACAGCGGGAAGTCGTGTCGTGGTAAAAACATTACCTGAGACCATTCCATTTTGGTTTGCACCAAAATGGAATGGTCCATATGAGGTCAAAATCAGTGGAGACACCCGTGCCTGTCTGGACATAAGAGGGAAAGGTGTATGGAAACATTGGACCCAGCTGAAATTGTAAAAGAAATTAATGAGTAACATGCGATTCACGATTAATCAATAAAGTAACCAGAATGCTTTTCCCAAAACAGGTGACAACTACAAGCAAGTTTAATTAAAGCGTTTGGGTTGGCGATATAGCCTTTGGGAATTTATTAATATAGAGTAATAAGATAATCTTGTCTATGGCATCTGCCTTGATACTTGTCTGTCACGAACTTGTCTAAGATAGCGTATATCATTGCGTCGCTCTATGTTGTCACGGTTGTAAAGGTGACAGGATTAGAAGATAACCTATTTTACAAGACCCATGTACATTTACACGGTAATCGAACCGTGTGTTATCCACTTGCCCAATCTGTAAAGGCCCTGTTCGTGGCCACCCCTGGGTGGATCCCCCTTGACTTATATATGGCGGACACCTCGGACGTACCCTGTACGGGACATACAGGCAAATATAGGAGGGGTATACAGGGAAGGTGTGTGGAACTAATAAACTCCACAAATCCTGTGTGCAGGGGGCTCCGGGGAGTGGGAGGGAGAGTATGCTCAGACGATACAAGCTACCCGCTTTGCTTATCAGGGCAAGGATAGGGGTGTGCATATGCTTTGGTCCCCAAGAATGTTTCCTGTGTACAGACGCAGTGTGCCCGTCAGCGCTGTCAAGTAAACAGAGGCTAATTTACTTGTACCTGTAACGAGCAAAGATGCCTGAACGTGACCGCGGGGAGGCAGTGTAATGGGACTCATGTCAGCTCAGCCACATGGACATGCCCGTTTGATACTTACCAATTGGTAGGATCGGGCAGAAAGTCAAGTGAACCGAGCAATTGGCGGTATTTACAGTTCATACAGACCAATAACCAGGATGTTAAATGTTACCGAGCCAAGGAGGGATTTGTGTTCCTCCTAGATGGCACCTTCACAACGGCAACACCAACCCTCCCGGTCCTCTTTGCAGTAGGAACAATAGGACCACTCACTGTTCCATACCCTCAAAAAAGGCATACCTGGAGAAAGATAGTGACCCAGGCCATCAGCAAGGAATTCTGTGCCGATTGGAAGGATCTGTTCACACTGGGATCGTCACTGGGCTACGGGTTCATTGGGGCCCTGTCTCTGGGGGAGCAGCAGGAGTAATTAGTGCCAAAAATAGAAACTATCTTATTTGTGGATTAACCATTCTGGGTAACAGCACAGCAAAGGGACTGGGTGCCATCAACTGAGAACTGGCTGAATTAAGAGTGTACACGCAGCAGACCCGCTATGCTGTAGATTATCAGTTAGCCCAGCAGGGAGGAGTATGCACAATAATAGGAGACAAATGTATAATGCATGTTACAGATGAATCCTACAACACCACCCAAGCCATTAATGACATAGGAAAGCAGCTCGATTACTTTAGACAAGGCCACAAGAAGGGGAATAGCTGGCTCGAATGGTTTTTGGGGAGATCCTGGGGGTCTTATCTAATGCATGTTGTAATAATAATTGCTTGTTGCTTGATTATCGGATGTTTTAATATCTGCTGTAAAGTCATGATGGCTCGGATTGTGCCAGGAGCCAGTGTAGTCAACGAAGAAGAGGAACACCCGAAGACAGCAACAACAAAGAGAAGGACGAGATGGAAGATTACCTGTAAACGTGTAACCTGTGAGTTATGGGTCAGGCATACGCACAGAACATCACAGAAGACAAATACCCGAAAGGCTGTGTATTAATTGCCGGACCAGCGATACAGGAACTTTGCTATTGTTGGTCAATCTAATTATTAGTTCATAATCATGACCAAAAGGGGGGAATGTTGGAGTAAAATTAAGACTGTGACCTTTGGAAGCTAATGCGTACGGGACTGCAGGACTGCTGTGCCCAGCACTCATCTTGTGGTTAACAAAGAACATCCTGTAAGTGTATAAAAAACTACAGAACAGACAAAAAAACAGACTTTGAGGTCCAGATGGTCAGCTTAGTTTAAGAAAAAGCAGAACCGAAACAATAAGTTTTGTTAACGGTTGTTTTTGAAGGAATGTGATTGGAGGTCAATCGTTGCCAGGGGGGCATAATTGGCTAATGCATGTAAGCACCCAAAGCTATTGACGAGATAACCGCTGATGTCTGTATGATTAAAAACGGCTAGCCGCCGCTCCAAATTGAGAAGTTGACTGCCAGCACTGCGGAGTGCTCAGCACTTCTCCCAAAAAGCTTTGTCCAATAAACTGCATGTTGAATCTTTAAGTCTGACTCCGAGTGGTGATTTCCCACAATATTGGTAAGGCCACAGTTGGAATACTGTGTACAGCTCTGGTCACCCTATTATAGAAAGGATATTATTAAATTAGAAAGAATGCAGAAAAGATTTACTAGGATGCTACTGGGACTTGATGGTTTGAGTTAGAAGGAGAGGCTGGATAGACTGGGACTTTTTTCTCTGGAGCGTAGGAGGCTTAGGGGTGATCTGATAGAAGTCTATAAAATAATGAGTGGCATACATCAGCTAGATAGTCAATACCTTTTCCCAAATGTAGGGGAATCTTAAACTAGACGGCATAGGTTTACGATGCGAGGGGAGAGATACAAAAGGGTCCAGAGGGGCAATGTTTTCATGCAGATGTTGGTGAGTGTCTGGAACAAGCTGCCAGAGGTAGTAGTAGAGGCAGGTACAATTTTGTCTTTTAAAAAGCATTTAGACAGTTACATGGGTAAGATGGATAGAGGGACATGGGCTAAATGCAGGCAATTAGGACTAGCTTAGTGATTTAAAAAAAAGGGACGGCATGGACAAGTTGGGCCGAAGGGTCTGTTTCCATGCTGTAAACCTCTATGACTCTATGAGTCAGGGTAAATTGATTATTTGTGGGCTGGCAAACTGTAACTATTGGAGCACCATATGGAACATTACTGAAGCCTCAACAATTTATAGTCTATAGTAATGATTTGAATGAAGGGCCTGACTGTATTTTAGCCAAATTTGCTGATGATACAAAGATAGGTAGGAAGGAAAGGGGTGCAAAAACAAAGATAAAGGAATACAGGTGGTTACAAGAGGGGGCAAACATTTCTCAGGTGGAGAAAAATGTAGCAAAATGTGAGGTTTCTATTTCAACAGGAAGAATAGAAAAGCTACTTGAATAGAAAGAGAGGCTACGTAATGCTACAATACAAAGGGATCTGAGTGTCCTTGTACATGAATGACAAAAAATTAGCATGCAGATAGATCAAGTAATTAGAAAGGTACATGTAATATTGGTCTTTATTTTAAGGCGTGTAGAGTATAAAAGTAGGGAAGTGTTGCAACAATTGTACAGAGCATTGGTGAGACCACACCTGGAGAGGAATGTATTGTTTTGTTCTTCTCAGGGAATGATATGCTTTCATTAAAAGTCATTCACTGGGCTGATTCCTGTGATGAGGGGGGTTGTCTTCTGAGGAAAGTTTGAGCAGTTTGGGCCTATATCAGGGGAGTTTAGAAGGATGTGAGGGAATCTTATTGAAACATATAAGGTTACACGGGGGCTTGACAAGGTAGATGTTGAGAGGATATTTCCTCTTGCGGGGGAATCAAGATGTAGGGGACACAGATTAAAAATAAGGGGTTTCCAATTAAGACTGAGAAGAGGAGAAATGTCTTCCCTCAGAGGGTTGTTTGTCTTTGAAATTCTCTTTCACAGAGAGCAATGGAGGCTGGGTCAAGCAATCTATTCAAGGCTGCGTTAGATTTTTGATCACAAGAGAGTCAAAATTTATGGGAGACAGGCAGGAAAGTGGAGTTATGACCATAATCAGATCAGCAATGATATTATTGAATGGTGGAAAAGGCTCGATGGGTCGAATGGCCTACTGCTACCACTAATTCTTATTATCTCATGATCAGGCAACACATATTGGATATTTGAAAGTTGAAATCAGAAGGGGAGAATAGGGTGAGTGAGGGGAAATGGGTGGACAGCAAGAAGTCTATGGTCACAGCACCAGCAATTTGAACATAATGCCAGATGGCAGAATGAAGGCTGAATTATGAGTTAATTTGAAGCGATAATTTATTTTCATCCTGCTTGCTCTCAGCAATGTGCAATGATGTGGGTTCTGTTGCAGCTGGACCCACTTATGTCCAGGACCATCTCCTACATTGGGCTCAGGAGATGAAGGAGTGCCTGTTCCTTACTGGTTTGTCTTTACTCTTTACAATGTGGGAAACCATGCTTTGAGGGAGGACAGGTTGTCAGTTAGTGCGTTGCACTGTGGTTTGATGTGTCAGCCACAGATTAAAAGTGAAATAAAGTAGAAACAATAGCATGTGGAAGTGAGGCTGGTATCATCAAAAAGAGTGTGAAGGTAGGTGAATGTTAGGCCTAGAACGTGAGTATTAGAGACTGCTGCTGGGTGAGTGATGGTACCGAGAGAATGAGATGTTCTGTGAAGGTGTATTCAGGGACTATTTCCATCCAAGCTCCTTGAACTTCTGACACTACAGCCAGGTTCTGGACATTTATTTCCCTGGTCATTTATTCCCATTATTTCAGAAAATAATTTCATTTCTCCTGTCGATCTCCACCACTAGCGGCTCCAGCGTAGCACCCACAGACCTAGGAGTCTTCCCTCTTCCCCGGTGCTCTATTTGTGCAGCTCATGTTGGTGTGGTTAGTCAGCAGCAGCTTCCTTCCAATGAATGCAACTGTTCTTGAGGAAGACAAGCCCAGCTGCGCCACATGCTGTCAGTGCACTCTGCTACACCTCTTGCTGAGCTCTCAGACAACCAGCAACAGAACATTGCTCAGCCCAATGAGGAAGCAATATGCAGTTTGTACATTGTCTGCTTCAGTCCGAACAGGTGTAAGCAGGTCACAAATGGCATTAACAGATGTGAAGCCCAGAGTTTCATTTTCCTTCTTTTGCTATTTTAAGCAAGAGCATAATCATAGAATCATAGAATTCTACAGTGCAGATGGTGGCCATTCAGCCCATTGAGCCTGCACCAACAACAACCCTACCTAGGCCCTATCCTTGTAACCCCTCGTAGCTAATCATCCTGACATTAAGGGACAATTTAACATGGCCAATCAACCTAACCCGCACATCTCTGGAATATGGGAGGAAACTGGAGCACCCGGAGGAAACACATGCAGACATGGGAGAATGTGCAAACTCCACAGACAGTGACCTGAGGCCAGAATTGAATCCGGGTCCCTGGAGCTGTCAGGCAGCAGTGCTACCCACTGCTCCACTGTGCTCCCTAATAGACTTCCATTTTTGGAGTTTATATTCATGTCTATGTTCGATTCGCAGTAAGTAGTGTGTGTCACAGGGATCGGTGCTGATTTGGACGAGGGAACAAAATGTAACATCCCAAAGTTTGCAGATGATAGCAAGCTGATGGGAGGGTGAACTGTGATGAGGATGCAGAGATCCCTCAGCATGATCTGGACAGGTTGAGTGAGTGGGCAAAACAATGGCAGATGCAGTATAATTTGGATAAATGTGAGGTTATTCACTTTGGAAGCAAAAACAAGAAGGCAGATTATTACATGAATGGCTGCAAATTGGGAAAGGGGAGTGTGCAGTGAGACCTGTGTGTCCTTGTGCACCAGTCACTGAAGGTAAGCAAGCAGGTGCAGCAGGCTGTAAAGGCGGCAAAAGGTATGTTGGCTTCATTGCAAGAGGTTTTGAGTACAGGAGCAGCGATGTTATGTTGCAATTATACAGGGCCTTAGCGAGGCTACACCTAGAATATTGTGCGCAGTTTTGGTCTTCTTTTCTGAGGAAGGATGTTCTTGCTCTCAAGGGAGTGCAGCGAAGGTTTACCAGGCTGATTCCAGAGGTGGCAGGACTGATGTATGAGGAGAGATTGACTAGGTTAGGATTGTTTTTGCTGGAGTTCAGACGAATGAGGGGGGATCTCAGAGACTTATAAAATTCTACCAGGACTATACAGGGTAGCTGCAGGGTGGACGTTCCCAATGGTGGGGGAG
This sequence comes from Mustelus asterias, assembly GCF_964213995.1. Classification (NCBI taxonomy): domain Eukaryota; kingdom Metazoa; phylum Chordata; class Chondrichthyes; order Carcharhiniformes; family Triakidae; genus Mustelus; species Mustelus asterias. The sequence goes on from NC_135806.1 coordinate 30,106,609, forward strand.
TCCAGAACCAGGGGTCACGGTCCGAGGATTCAGGGTAAACCATTTAGGAGAGGTGTGGAGACATTTCTTCACCCAAAGAATGATGAGCCTGTGGAATTTATTACCACAGGAAGTAATTGGTGCCAAAACACAATGTATTCAAGAGGCAGCTGGATATAGCACTTGGGGTGAATGGGATCAAAGGTTATGGGGAGAAAGCAGGATTAGGCTACTGGGTTGAACGACCAGCCATGATCGTAATGAATGGTGGAGTAGGTTTGAAGGGCCAATTGGCCTCCACCTGCTTCTATCTTCTATGTTCTATGTTTCTATTTGAATGAATCAATGGAGAAAAATGCAACTAGTAAGGTTCACCTACAATACCAAAAACAAAAGAATGCATGATCAGTGTTAATTGGAAAAATTTTCCTCATTAACTTTTCTTAATTTTGATGCATGAAGAAGATTGGAGATCATGAAAACAAAATTTAGAAAGTAAGGAGTCAAAAGACAAAATTTGTTCCCATCCAACTTTTAAAAAGTATGTGTATTAAAAAGTGCTTGTTTGGTTGCTACCACGTTGTCTATTATTTGCATCTTCTATTTCAAATGAAAGTCCTTTGCCCGTGCTTTGTGAATATTTTATAAATTGCTTATGCGTGTAGCTCAGATTCAAGTTCTTACTCACTGGACTTGATATTTTAATTCTGTCCCTTTATTCTTTCCAGTCATGTTTTTCAAATGGGAAATCATTTCTGTTTGTTAAAATAGTAAACACCATATAGTATATTATACATATACAACTTAAGATTTGAAAAAAAATGATCACAATACAGTCAAAAGAATCATATCAAATGACATGACCTTTAGGGGGAGAACACATGCGAATGAACTACTTTCTTATTCTAAGAATTGACATGGTTTTTATATTAACTATATATACTTTAGGAATGGTTTGCTATCAACTTCTCTGCATTTCTTCATATGCGGTGGATATATTTATCAATGGAAGACATTTTATATAGGATTTTGTTCTCCAGCTATATGAACTGTTTAAAAAAGTCCTAATTGTTGAGGGAAGCTTCAGTTCGAGGTGAACAAAGCCTTTACTGTTATGATTCTGATCTTCAGATTCTCCACACATTCACGGCTGAAATGAAACAATTAAAGACCAATCCATAACATCAAGTAGGCACATTTATCTCAGGAATGACAAACTATGGTCCAAGGTAGCTTTTGTAAAGGTTCAGCGCTCACAGTTGAGAACTCAGTACAACTTTTGGGAGTCAATGATGGAGGTAGTATTCATGAATTGCTAGCAATGGAAGCAAATGAATAATTTCTGCAGCTGACAGCCAACTACGTAGAGAAGCTTGCTTAAATCCTGAGGATGACTGCACCATCCTGAAAGCTGGCCTGTCACCCTACCTATTGAACCGCATGTCATTTACATTACCAATAACCTTGTGCATCTCTGTCAATCACAACGGCAAATACGATGTAATTCAATGTAATAGTTTACATTTGAAATTTGCCAATCTCTTGTTGATGTTTAGAATGATCTCAAAATAAGTCCAAGGCTGCAGGCAGCTTCACTGTAACTGGCAGAGTTATCTCTGTTCTTAAAATATGGTTGTAGGAATGTGCAGAGTTCATAGCTTCCACAGAGATTTGTAATTTCCCCTGCAGGTGCTGTCTGACATCTAAATATTAATTTACAAGCCTGTAAACTGGTGGTAAGTTTGTAAAAAAATGTTCTTTCTTTCTGTTTGTCCAAATCATTATGACCTGCCCAACATAAACCTGCAAGCGAAACTACGGTCATGAATTTCCTCCCAATAAAAAACTGCCATAATGCCGAGAAAGCTGGAATGATCCACACTGCATCCAGTGTGGTCTGGACTGCAATTATCTGACACTTAGTGCACTAAAAGAACTCCCATGTGAAACATGGTGGTATGGAGTGTGACCTTCTCAAACTGGCTTGCAGCTGTGCACAGTTAACAAGGGGGAGCTGCATGTAAACACTGCTCCCTCTGCACTCTCAGCCAATCATGCCAAGAGCATGGCTGTACAGAGAGCAGTGCCATGCTTCATGGAGGCAGATCTTGAAAGGCTTTTGGATGCAGTGGAGGAGAGGCGGACTATCCTGTACCCGCAAGAGGGTAACGACCGAGGAATGGGGAATCAAATGCAGCCTGGGATGCGATGACTGCAGCAGTCAGTGCCTGCAGCCTGACACTGACAGCTAGTGCCTAATGCTGCAAAAAAATGAACAACTTCATTTGGGCTGCAAGGGTGTCACATTTGTCACATCCTGATATTGGACCAGACCGTCACACCTGGAATGTCTACATCAATTCACTCCCTGAAGCCCCGTGGTTGTCCAGCACATGATTCTTTCCTCCCCCCTGCCCCTCCACTTCATCCTCAAATCTCTCTGGCACTCCCTGTCACAAACACTGCCTGCTGAGACACAGTGCCACCTGTTTCCATCCCTCCCTTCCCTCGCATCCCCTGGGCTCGCCAGTCATCATGCTTTCAATCATCCCCTTCTGTCTCTGCTGGAGAAGATGGCCCATAATAAAAGGAAGTGAGAGAAGACAGGTAAGGGAATGCTTGAGTTGCGTCGCCTGACCTCCTGCGAGGAGAGAGCGATGGAGCTCTCAGGGGAGGCACCCGGGTGAGCTGTGAGTACCTGTGAGATTGCCATGCACCACAAAGGTGAGGATCCACAGAACATTCATCCATTTGACCTGTCTCAAGTGAGTTCCATTCTGCCCAGATACCTGACCCTCCCTTGCGTTGAACCATGTGTCCTCTATTGCAGGAGCAACACCTGATGAGGCTGGGTTAGAACATAGAACATAGAACATAGAAAGCCACAGCACAAACAGGCCCTTCGGCCCACAGGTTGCGCCGATCACATCCCCACCTCTAGGCCTATCTATAGCCCTCAATCCCATTAAATCCCATGTACTCATCCAGAAGTCTCTTAAAAGACCCCAACGAGTTTGCCTCCACCACCGACGTCAGCCGATTCCACTCACCCACCACCCTCTGAGTGAAAAACTTACCCCTGACATCTCCTCTGTACCTACCCCCCAGCACCTTAAACCTGTGTCCTCTCGTAGCAACCATTTCAGCCCTTGGAAATAGCCTCTGAGAGTCTACCCTATCCAGACCTCTCAACATCTTGTAAACCTCTATCAGGTCACCTCTCATCCTTCGTCTCTCCAGGGAGAAGAGACCAAGCTCCCTCAACCTATCCTCATAAGGCATGCCCCCCAATCCAGGCAACATCCTTGTAAATCTCCTCTGCACCCTTTCAATGGCTTCAACATCTTTCCTGTAATGAGGTGACCAGAACTGCGCGCAGTACTCCAAGTGGGGTCTAACCAGGGTCCTATCAAGCTGCAGCATTATCTCCCGACTCCTAAACTCAATCCCTCGATTAATGAAGGCCAGTACGCCGTACGCCTTCTTGACCGCATCCTCCACCTGCGAGGCCGATTTAAGAGTCCTATGGACCCGGACCCCAAGGTCCTTCTGATCCTCTACACTGCTAAGAATGGTACCCTTCATATTATATTGCTGCTTCATCCCATTGGATCTGCCAAAATGGATCACCACACACTTATCCGGGTTGAAGTCCATCTGCCACTTCTCCGCCCAGTCTTGCATTCTATCTATGTCTCGCTGCAACTTCTGACATCCCTCCAAACTATCCACAACACCACCTACCTTGGTGTCGTCAGCAAACTTACCAACCCATCCCTCCACTTCCTCATCCAGGTCATTTATGAAAATGACAAACAGCAAGGGTCCCAGAACAGATCCCTGGGGCACTCCACTGGTCACTGACCGCCATGCAGAGAAAGACCCCTCCACAGCCACTCTCTGCCTTCTGCAGGCAAGCCAGTTCTGGATCCACAAGGCAACAGCCCCTTGGATCCCATGCCCTCTCACTTTCTCAAGAAGTCTTGCATGGGGGACCTTATCGAACGCCTTGCTGAAGTCCATATAGACCACATCCACCGCTCTTCCTTCGTCAATGTGTTTGGTCACATTTTCAAAGAACTCAACCAGGCTCGTAAGGCACGACCTGCCCTTGACAAAGCCGTGCTGACTACTTTTGATCATACTAAACTTCTCTAGATGATCATAAATCCTGTCTCTCAGGATCCTCTCCATCAACTTACCAACCACTGAGGTTAGACTCACCGGTCGGTAATTTCCCGGGCTGTCCCTGTTCCCTTTCTTGAATATAGGGACCACATCTGCAATCCTCCAATCCTCCGGAACCTCTCCCGTCTCCATCGACGATGCAAAGATCATCGCCAAAGGCTCCGCAATCTCCTCCCTCGCCTCCCACAGTAACCTGGGGTACATCCCATCCGGTCCCGGCGACTTACCAACCTTGATGCCATTCAATAGTTCCAACACATCCTCTTTCTTTATGTCCACATGCTCGATCCTTTCTGTCCACCGCAAACCAGCAGTACAACCACCCAGATCCCTTTCCACCGTGAATACCGAGGTAAAGTATTCATTAAGCAGCTCCGCCATTTCTAACGGTTCCGCACAAACTTTTCCCCCTTCACCTTTTAAGGGTCCTATGCCTTCACATCTCATCCTTTTACTCTTGACATATTTGTAGAAAGCCTTGGGGTTCTCCTTAAACTTACCCGCCAAGGCCTTCTCATGACCCCTTCTCGCTCTCCTAATTTCCTTCTTAAGCTCCTTCCTACATCCCGTATACTCCTCTAAATCCTTAACACCTCCTAGCTCTCTGAACCTTCTGTACGCCTCTCTTTTCTTATTCACCAGGTTCATCACAACCTTCGTGCACCACGGTTCCCGTACCCTACCAACACCCCCCTGTCTCATCGGAACGTTGTCATGCAGAGCTCCAGACAAACATTCCTTGAAAATCCTCCACTTTCCTTCGGTACTTTTCCCCAAGAATGCCTCCTTCCAATTTACCCGTCTAATTTCCTCCCTGATGACACTGTATTTCCCTTTACTCCAGAGAAACACTTTCCTAGCCTGCCTGATCCTATCTCTTTCCAATGCTATCGTGAAGGAGATAGAATTATGATCGCTATCCCCAAGATGCTCACCCACCGAGAGATCCTCCACCTGTCCAGGTTCATTAGCCAGCACCAGATCAAGTACAGCCTCTCCTCTAGTAGGCTTATCCACATACTGTGTCAGGAAACTCTCCTGGACACACCTAACAAACTCCTCTCCATCCAAACCCCTAGCCCTAGGGATATTCCAATCTATGTTTGGGAAATTAAAATCTCCCATCACGACAACTCTGTTATTCCTACATCTCTCCAGGATCTGTTTCCCCATCTGCTCCTCAACATCTCTGATACTATTAGGCAGCCTATAGAAAACACCCAGCAACGTTACCGACCCCTTCCTGTTCCTAACCTCCACCCACAGAGACTCCGTCGTCAATCCCTCCACGGCGTCCACCTTCTCTACAGCCGTGACACTATCCCTGATCAACAGTGCCACTCCCCCCCCTCTCTTGCCTCCCTCCCTGTCCTTCCTGAAACATCTAAAACCCGGCACCTGAAGCACCCAGTCCTGTCCCTGAGACATCCAAGTCTCCGTAATGGCCACCACATCACAATTCGAAGCAGCAATCCACGCTCTAAGCTCATCCACTTTATTCACTACACTCCTGGCATTAAAATAGACACATCTCAGACCTTCAGCCTGAGCACTTCCCTTCTCCATCACTCGTCTAACCTCCCTCTTACCCTGTTTACATTCCTTATCTATTTGCGAGCTAACCTCCTCACTCTCAGTCCCCTCATTTCGATTCCCTCCCCCCAACCTTTCTAGTTTAAAGTCTCTCCAGTAGCCTTAGCCAACCTTCCCGCCAGGATATTGGTCCCCCTGGGATTCAAGTGCCACCCGTCTTTTTTAAACAGGTCACACCTGCCCCTAAAGAGGTCCCAATGATCCAAGTACCCAAATCCTTGTCCCTTGCTCCAGTCCCTCAGCCACGCATTCATTCTCCACCGATTCCTGTTCTCACTCTCCCGCGGCACAGGCAGCAATCCCGAGATTACTACCTTTGCATTCCTCTTTCTCAGCTGTCTACCTAACTCCCTATATTCTCTTTTCATGACCCCTTCCCTCTTCCTACCTATGTCAGCAGTACCTATATGCATCACGACCTTCGGCTCCTCTCCCTCCCCCTTCAGGATTTCTGGGACTCGACCAGAGACATCCCGGACCCCTGCACCAGGGAGGCAAACCACCATCCGAGAGTCCCGTCTGCGTCCGCAAAAACGCCTATCTGACCCCCTCACCGTAGAGTCCCCAATTAGCACTACCCTCCTTTCCTTACCCTTTTGCACTACTGGGCCAGGCTCAGCTCCAGAGACACTGCCACCGCTGCTTCCCCCAGGTGGGCTGTCCACCCCAGTAGTACTCAGACAGGAGTACTTATTATTAAGGGGCACATCCACCGGGGTGCTCACCATCAACTGAGTTTTCTCCTTCCTCACTGTTACCCAGTTACCCTCCTCCCGTGGTCCCGGTGTGACCACCTGCCGATAGCTCCTGTCAATGACCTCCTCACTATCCCTAACCCGGCGAAGGTCCTCGAGCTGCAATTCCAGTTCCCTAACATGGTCCCTTAGGAACCGCAGCTCAACACACCCAGCACAGATATGGTCCTCCGGGAGGCTAGGAGCCTCCAGGACCTCCCACATCCTACATTGGGAACAACATACTGGCCTCACACTCATAATTGCCCCTTTAAACACACAGGGAAAAAAAAAGTGAATGAAAATTTTAAACTTACCTTTCCTCCTCCTGTTTTCTCCAAAGCCCTGCTCTCACTGGGTCTTTTTTTTTAGGTTAGAGGAGGAGGGAGGGTGGGATACTCTACAAGTGTAGAGTATCGGGATTCCTCTCTGTTCCAATTTATTGGGGAAAAAAAAATCTCTCTCTCCCAGACCTCCCTGCGCGACCACTTCGGGGTTTAGATATTTTTAAAGAAAAAACCCGCGAAAAAGTAAGTTAAAAATAACAGCGCTTACCCGCAGCACTCCTCTCGCGAATCTCTCCCTCTCTGCTGCACTTCCAAGACGCAATGAGGCCGATTCACTGAGGTGAGTAACTTTAAAAAAAAAAAAAAAAATCTCTCTCTCCCAGACCTCCCTGCGCGACCACTTCCGGGTTTAGATATTTTTAAAGAAGTTCTCAGGTGTCAGCGACCCTCCACAACCCCCCAGGCACCTTGGTGGAAATCTCCAAGGAAATCACTGACCAGGCATCACAGGCATCCACCAGCACAGAGACACACGCAGAGACACACCTTTGTGGATGGAATTAGCAGGGTCACTTTCTAGTGAGCACCATGCAGCTGCACATCAGATGGAGGTAGGAATGTCCAAGAGATCAGGAAGTTGGCGATCTGCTGGATCCCAGGAAACAGCCAGCCTGCAGCCAGATGCCGAGCTGCTGGGAACAGTTCTCACAAAGCTTCTGGAGATGCAGAGGCAGAGCCGGGGCTGCACGAGGGGGTATCAGCAACATTCTGGCAACTGCAAGCCTGAAAGAGGAGTTCCCACAGCCTTCAGGGGAAGGAGATGGTACCGGGATTGCGAGGCACCCAGATCAATATAGCATGGATGGTGTAAGTAATGAAAACCTGTGCAGGAATTGGCAGCCATGGGTGGCAAGGTCCAAGGCATGGCCGAGTTGCTGAGAACCATGGCTAAGGGCCACAGGAACATGCTCAAGACACAGCGAGCAATTGCAGAAGGGCTTCAGATCTTGGTCTAGACTCAGAGGGCTATTGCTGAGGGCTTGCAGACAATGTTGCGACTTCAGGACTGGCAGCCCCAAGTGACAGAGGCTTCTGGAGCTCATTTCAGCTGCCCCTCCATCTCACGGAGTGTCCCAGGGCCCACAGGCCCCCCAAGGGAGAAGGAAGTGCTCAAAGCATCCCAGGTCCTGCAGTCTCCAGTTCTTTCGAATCCCCCCTTCCAGACACCAGTACATGGTCAGTGGACTGAATGGAGTCACACAGCTGCATCCATGACACCTGAAAGTGAGCTGGGGCCCCCCAGATCCCGGCCCTCCAGTGGATGCCAGCCAAGGGTATCAAAGACCACGGGGAACTTGACACAGAAGACCGCCTCCACCTCTGATGTACATCCGGGGTGGGGGGGGGGTCATCTAGACATAGGACCAGGCCACGCAAGATTAACAAGATGTAGGGGCACCAAGAATGCATGGGTGAAGGCTGACACCATAGTTAGCGGTAGGGTTATTGGCACAGTAAATAATCATCATTAAAGACTATTGCACCTCAAAGCTGCAACTGCTCTATCTTTGACCTGTATTTCACAGGGAGTTTCATACCCAATATGTATTCATTGAGAGTCATACAGTGCAGAAAAGGCCCTTCGGCCCATCAAGTCTCCATTGACAATAACTACCACTAAAGTCAGCACTTGTCACATATTCTTGAATGTTACGATATTTTAATGTTCATCCAAATTTTATAGAGGTTGTCTGCTTTCTGGCTTCCACTGCCTTCCCAGGAAATGCATTCCAGATTCCCACCATCCTCTGAGTGAATTTGTTTTCTCAAATCCCCTCTGAATCTTCTTCCCTTTACCCTAAAACTATGCCCCCTCATGGTTGACCTCAACCAAGGGGAACAGCTGCTTCCTATTCACCCTGTCCATATCCCTCAAAACCCTATACACATCAATCATGTTCTCCCTCAGCCTTCCCTGCTCTAGATAAAACAATCCAAGCCTATCCAGTCTCTCCTTACAACCCAGGCAACATCTTGGTGAACCTCCTCTATACCCTCTCTAGTGCAATCACGTCCTTCCTATAGTGAGGTGACCAGAACTGCGCACAGTACTCCAGCTATGGCCTAATCAATGCTTTGTACAACCTGGTGTTGTTAAACTTCTTACTGTGTTTACCCCAGTCCAATGCCGGCATCTCCACATCTTGTACAGCTCTAACATACCCCGTTACTCTTATACTACGTCACGATTGATAAAAGCAAGTGTCCCATATGCATTCTTAACTATCCTATTCATGTGCTCTGCCGCCTTCAGGAATTCTGTGAATAAGTAATTTAAGATCCATCTGTTTCTTTGAGATTCCTAGTGTCCTGTCATTCATTAAATAGAGTAGGAAGTCTCATAACACCAGGGTAAAGTCCAACAGGTTTATTTGGTAGCACAAGCCACTAGCTTTCAGAGCGCTGCTCCTTCATCAGGTGAGTGGGAGTTCTGTTCACAAACAGGGCATCTATAGACACAAACTCAATTTACAAAATCATGGTTGGAATGCGAGTCTTTACAGGTAATCAAGTCTTAAAGGTATCGACAATGTGAGTGGAGAGAGGGTTAAGCACAGGTTAAAGAGATGTGTATTGTCTCTAGCCAGGACAGTTAGTGAGATTTTGCAAGCCCAGGCAAGTCGTGGGGGTTACAGATAGTGTGACATGAACCCAAGATCCCGGTTGAGGCCGTCCTCATGTGTGCGGAGACAATACACATCTCTTTAACCTGTGCTTAACCCTCTCTCCACTCACATTGTCTGTACCTTTCAGACTTGATTACCTGTAAAGACTCGCATGCCAACCATTATTTTGTAAATTGTGTTTGTGTCTTTATATGCCCTGTTTGTGAACAGAACTCCCACTCACCTGATAAAGGAGCAGCGCTCCAAAAGCTAGTGGCTTTTGCTACCAAATAAACCTGTTGGACTTTAACCTGGTGTTGTGAGACTTCTTACTGTGCTTACCCCAGTCCAACGCCGGAATCTCCACATCATTCATTAAATAGTCCCTTGTCTTATTACTTCTGCTAAAGTGAATCCCTCACACTTATCAAGGTTAAATACCATAGAAATCATAGAAACTCTACAGTGCAGAAGGAGGCCATTCGGCCCATCGAGTCTGAACCGACCACAATCCCACCCACCATCTGCCACTGCTCTGCCTATCTGACCAACCCTATATCTAAGACCCATATCTTCCTGTAACCTTCTTCTTCGCTATTAACCATGCTACCAATCTTGCTGTCATCTGCAAACTTGCTTATCATTCCCCCCATGTTCTCATCTTTTTCATTTATGTATGTAACAAACAATTAGGGATCCAGCACAAGAACCTTGTGGTATTGGATACCGACCTCCAGTCACTTAAACAACCTTCTACTGCCACCCTTTGTGTCCTATTACTAAGTCCGTTTCAGATCCATCCCACCAAGTTTCCCTGAATTCCATGTGCTTCAACCTTCTCAATCAATCACCCATGTGGGACCTTGCTAAACTACATCAACTGCACTTCCCTCATCCACACATGTGATCACATTTTTGAAACATCCTATCAAATTTGTTAGGCATGGCCCCTCATGGTCACCAATGGCCTCCCACATGACTGTACCCTCTCTTCATATGATGTGGCATGATACCCTCTGTACCCCTAGTGCAGTTGCATGGTTACTGGTGTGATGCACAAAGCTGATCCCCCAGATGGTCATCCCCTCTCACAGAAATTGACCCCTGATACCATTGGCAACAACATGTGGCAGACTGGGCTCAGTGCTCTTGCACTCACATAGAGCATAAGGGTGGCTGTGAGAATGTCTTCATTGAGAAACCCATGCAGTATATACCTGTGTGCACATACTTAGACATACGGTGCAAACTGGCTTCCAGACATGGCATGCAGTTCTGACAGATGGTAGAGAAGCACTCTCCTGACCGTGTCGGGGGCCCATTGTAGGGAGCACTGCAGAGTCCAGCAGTGTGAAGAGCTGTGTTTATACTGCCAAACCCCCTTGATTGGGGCAACAGCTGCCAGGCCTGGTGCTTGTAACTGTTAGTGGCCCCTGGGATGGTATGTCCGCAATCATCCACAGAGCCTGTCCATCAGACAGATGGCAGGATAACTAGTGCCACATTAGTGGGATTTGAACTCAACCTCATATTAAACCCCCTGAATTTCTGTCAGCAGTCAGGGAGAATACTCAACACAAGCCCCAATCCAACGGTGACCCCCAGCTTGAGGACCACCAGCCCAGCCCGAGCTCTCCCAAACCCCTGCATCCTTGAGGGCCCCTCCACCCCACCATGGCAGTGGCTGGCCATCCTCTTGTACGCTGGAGGTTAGTATAAGCAGTATTCACCGCCTTGTTAGCCTTCGCAAATGTGGTGCCTAGCATAGGAGAATATTTGGCAGAGTCTGTTTTAGTGGGTAAAGGGGATATAAAAGGTTAGGATGTGTTATGGTCTTCATAGCATATGATTGAATTTACAGTGTATATCAAAATGGACCCAGTTTTCTTGGGTGATAGCAGGATTAGGTGTATTAATTCACAAAACACACACATACACTCTCTCGATTGGAGAGAATTGTTGGCTTTGTTTCTGCATGGGTGAATGAGGAGGCTATCCAGTTTCTTCCTGCTTGTTACCTATCTCTGCTAAAACACACTTGCCTCCAGCAAGAGAGAGAGAGAGAGAGATGCCCTGCTTGTCACTGTAGCCGTGACAGAAGACTGGTTTTGCTTCTTGCTTCTGGTACTGTCAAGTACTAGTCTTCAGCCAGATTTAACTTATTTTCTCGATATTTCTGAGAGGGGAAAATATGCATTTCTTGCATCCACAGTCTGTTTTGCTTTCATCTCAGGACCCTTTTGACAAATGTTATGGTATAAATCAATAGAAAATGGTTTTTGGATAATTATTGGGTTGTAGATTGCTGAGGGAAATGTTTCCCTTGTCTTCACAGATGCCATGATTCAAATGTTGAGCCTTCTGCATTTTTCATGCTCTCCTTTCAAAGTCTCTGTGTGAAGTGAGCCTGGACACCTCTTCAGGTGTGAAATTCCATGTTTTTCAGGACAGGTCTGTCAGTACAACCCACCAAGAAAGTTTCCACAAAGTTGTCACTTTGCAATATCGTCCATCTTTTGATCAGTGTCTTTTCGGGCATCTTTTTAAAAAGTACTGAAAAGTTTGATATCCATAGTAGTTGGTGAAATTGTAGCCTATTTTCATGACATAGCATTGTTGTTCCCTCCCCTATTAATCCACCACTGCCAATGGCCCATACTGCCAAGGCCTATCCTGAGATGATGCAGCCAAAGTTTGGGCCATTATACCGTATTGCGAGGCAATCTGACAAGGACATTTGATCAGGAATACTGCGGCGAATAACTCACCTCCTGACTCCCCAAAGCCAGTTCACCATCCACAAGGCACAAGTCAGGAGTGTGATGGATTACTATGCCCTTGCCTGGATGGGTGTTGCTCCAACAACACTCAAGAAGCTTGACACATCCGGGACAAAGCAGCCCGCTTTATTGGCACTGCATCCACAAACATCCATTCCGTCCACCACCGACACTCAGTAGCAGCAGTGTGTACTATCTACAAGATGCACTGCAGCAATTCACCAAAGATCCTTAGACAGCACCTTCCAAACCCACGACCACTTCCATGTGGAAGGCCAAGGGCAGCAGATACATGGAAACACCACCGCCTGCAAGTTCCCCCCCAAGCCACTCACCATCCTGGCTTGGAAGTATATCATGATGTGGAAATATATCACCACTCCTTCGCAGTCACGGGTCAAAATCCTGGAATTCCCTCCCTAATGGCATTGTGGGTCAACCCACAGCATGTGGACTGCAACAATTCAGGAAGGCAGCTCACAACCACCTTCAAGGGCAACTAGGGATGGGCAATAAATGCTGGCTTAGCCAGCGATGCCCATGTCCCATGAATGAAAAACATGAATTATCTTCAGAATCTCCATATTTATCCAACTTGCCTGCTGCAGCCATTATTGTTTCACTTTGGCATAGTCATTAAAGGTCTGGGTGGAAAATCGAATATTTGTTAGTTCTTGTCTGTATACTGTCCCTCAGCAATTTCATCCAAAAAGCATTTGTTTTTGTTTATACCCAGATGACATCAAGCTCTGACTCACCAGCATCTTTCTCAACTCTTCTACTGTTGCTAAATTATCAGACTAATCAGACTGAATTTCTGACATTCAGTACTGGATGAGCAAAACTTTCCTCTGGGCTGGATATTATGCAGCAACATACTTCCTCCCCCTCACCACTTGCTCAAGATCACAGTAGCTGCTGCACAGTGGTTTAACATTGGGAGCAGTATAGATTGCTTTAGGGGAGACTATCACCTCCATCTCAGGAGAAAGTCCTGCCTCAGAAATCTGCCGGCCAACTGATTGGCAAAAAGCTCTCTTTCCCCACCAGCCCCTGTGGAAATGCTGGCAGCTGCTGGGACTCCCATTACGCTGAGGAACTCAGGTAAGTTAGGGGTCTCAGTGAGGTGGGGGGAGGGGAGAGGTCAGGGAAGTGGAAGGTTGAGTTCAAGAGGCCAGGGGGAGGGTAAAAGTGGAAGATGAACTTTACAAGTGCCTCTGATGAGCCGAGGTGAACTACAAAATAGGCTTCCTCCCCCACACCAATCCCATGCAGCTAAACCCTCTTAGGTTTCCACATGGCATAGACTCCCCCCAGTGTGGGTAAAGTACCAACCATTGTGAGATGAGGCTCTTAAGCAGTCATTAATTGGCCACTTAAGGACATCAATGGAGTGTTCAAACTTAACAGATCCCCATGTAATTTTGAACAGGGCAGGCAGGTAGGTGGCAGTAAGCCCTTGTGTTGGTTTTTATGTACTCCTCTACCTTTAGATTCACCAGCTGAGAAGTAAAACATAGAGCCCATGAAGCCATAGTTTCCACTCACTGCTCCAAACTGCATTCCCAGCTACCATCTATATCCCCTCTCCTGGCAACAGACTGAGATTAAAACGCACTGTTCACAATCTTGATGTCATATCTGACCCCAAGATGACCATCCGACCACATAGTCTCACCATCACTGAGACTGCTTCGTTCCACATCCATAACAATGCTGACTTTGCCCCTGTCTCACCTCATCTGTTGTTGAAACCCTCATTAGTGCAAATTCTCCTAAGGTTGGCCAGCTGGTTGCTGACCCTGGAACAGATGGCCCATCATGGGCTTTCCATTGTAACAAAAATGTCCTTGCTTTTGCCTATTCACCTTGCTTTGCATGAGTGCACTGAACCACTTAAAGCATCAAATAGTTTCACAAGACACAACCATGGAAATGGAAGCATCTTGCACTACTAGTTGCTATGCCATTCTGTTTTAATGTAGTTCACTGTTATGCCTGTTAGATATTAAACTGCCACAGACATTTATCTCTCCAACTGTCCTCTTGCCACCAGATATCAGGGTGCACCTTGATCAGGTCCCTCACTGTTGCATACTGGTAAGGCATAACAATATGACTCAGACTGTGTAAGCCAGGAGAGTAGTTGGTGGTTGGGAGCACAGCACGCTATCTAGGAGAGACAGGCGTAATGTCCATAGCACCACGCATTTGTGCAGAGCCATTTCCTCCCCTACCCATCAACAGTTCTCATTGCTCATATCGAGAAAATAGTGACCAAATGAATGTGCACAAATTTGATTGAGCGTTTTGTAAGATGCATAGCTTATCACCCTTGTTGTCAGAATGTCACACAAGAGATACTGGTGAAGGAGTGGGTGCTGCTGCACCAAGGGTCAGTGATCAGGACATGCAGATTCTAGAAAAGAAAGTGCAGAAGATTGGACACATTCTTTAACCTGCTACCCAGAACAATACTCCCACCACAGCAATAAAGGCATGGATACAAAGTGCGCAGGAGACCACAATTGATCCTAGATTCAGTGTCGTAAAAGGTTCAACAACTTGCTGCGTTCTGGCAAAGTGTGTTGTTTGGCACGTACACAGAGGTCCAAGTGAAGGGTCACATCTGCATGCTGTAGCTTAGGTGAGATACTAAGCACTGCTTAGTATCTGCTTATGCAAGTGTACAGTAAGAAGTCTCACAACACCAGGTTAAAATCCAACAGGTTTATTTGGAATCACAAGCATTTGGAGTGCTGCTCTTTCAACAGGTGAGTGGAGAGGTAGGCCGCCTTGCAGATCGCATAGCATCTGCGGACACCGTGTGACAATCACCAGGCAGGAGTGTTCCCTTCCAGTCAGGGAACACTTCAGCAGTCAAGGGCATTCAGCCCCGATCTTCGGGTAAGCGTTCTCCAAGGTGGCCTTTAAGACACACGACAATGCAGAATCGCCGAGCAGAAACTCATAGCCAAGTTCCGCATGCATGAGGACAGCCTCAACTGGGGATTTTGGGTTCATGTTACACTACATGTAACCCCCACCATTTGGCCTGGGCTTGCAAAATCCTACTAACTGTCCTAGTTTGAGACAATTCACACCTCTTTAACCTGTGATTATCCCTCTCTCCACTCGTACTGTCTATACCTGTAAAGGCTTGATTACCTGTAAAGACTCGCATTCCAACCATTCTTCATATTCCAATCTGTAATTAACTTGCAATTGTGTCTTTGCCTGTATATGCCATGTTTGTGAACCAACTCTCCACCCACCTGATGGAGGAAAAGTGCTCCAAAAGTTTGTGATTCCAAATAAACCTGTTGGATTTTAACCTGGTGTTGTGAGACTTCTTACTGTGCCCACACCAGTCCAATGCCTGCATCTCCACATCATATGTAAGTGTACACAGCACTATGATGTACAGACACATTAAGGAGGATTCTCCCTGCATGCACAATATATTAGACTAAATAAATCCTTGTTTGACTTGCAGTCAAAATGGGCCCAAAACATCAGGGAGGTGACCCAAACTAGGGGTGGGTCAGTGAAGCTACACATCATTTGTTCTGTGGAGCAGACAGCCATGGAGGTTGCCAGATGCCTACTCATTTGGCTGTCACTGATCCTGAATCGCCTGTAGCAGACAATGAAGGCAATGGTAAATTAACTTTGGAAAATGGTGATAATGATGGAGATCATAATCATTTGTTCAGATGTTTTAAACTGCTCATTCGATTCGGCATGGTAGCACAGTGGTTAGCACTGCTGCTTCACAGCTCCAGGGTCCCGGGTTCGATTTCCGGCTCGGGTCACTGTCTGTGTGGAGTTTGCACATTCTCCTCGTGTCTGCGTGGGTTTCCTCCGGGTGCTCCGGTTTCCTCCCAGAGTCCAAAGATGTGCGGGTTAGGTTGATTGGCCAGGTTAAAAATTGCCCCTTAGAGTCCTGGGATGCGTAGGTTAGAGGGATTAGTGGTTAAAATATGTGGGTGGGATTGTGGTCGGTGCAGACTCGATGGGCCGAATGGCCTCCTTCTGCACTGTAGGGTTTCTATGATTTCTATGATTTCTATGATTCCAAGATAGAATCGAATCAGGGGTCTAAATGATAGTCAATCAGAGTTTCTACCTAGATATAAGGCCACTGTGATTCATGTTACCATGGAGCTGAGCTCTGTGAGGGGCAGAGGTCAAAGCAAGTCTTACAGTATTAGGTTACAGGGTATTTCTGAAAAAGTCCTGAAACTCATGGACAGGTCAGTCTGCAAGAATCGGAGAGAGTGAAAGAGTCATAGAGTCAGAGTCATAAAGGTTTACAGCATGGAAACAAGCCTTTTGGCCCAACTTGTCCATGCCACCCCTTTTTTTAACCCCTAAGCTAGTCCCAATTGCCCGCTTTTGGCCCATATCCCTCAATACCCATCTTACCTACGTAACTGTCTAAACGCTTTTTAAAAGAGAAAATTGTACCCACCTCTGGCAGCTTGTTCCAGATACTCACCACCCTCTGTGTGAAACAATTGCCCTTCTAGACACTTTTGTATCTCTCCCCTCTCACCTTAAACGTATGCACTCTAGTTTAAGACTCCCCTACCTTTGGGAAAAGATATTGACTATCTACCTTGACTATGCCCCTCATTATTTTATAGACCTCTATAAGATCACCCCCAAGCCTCCTACGCTCCAGAGAAAAAAGTCCCAGTCTATCCAGCCTCTCCTTATAACTCAAACCGTCAAGTCCCGGTAGCATCCCAGTAAATCTTTTCTACACTCTTTCTAGTTTAAAAAGATCATTTCTATAATAGGGTGACCAGAACTGTACACAGTATTCCAAGTGTGGCCTCACCAATATCTTGTACAACTTCAACAAGACGACCCAACTCCTGTATTCGATCTTCTAATCAATGAAACCAGAACAGAGAGAGAACAAAAAGATAAAAACAGCTAGTCCTGCACCTTAATTAGAAAAATTGCCAGCCCTGTCAGTCACCAGGTAAAATGCAGACATAAGTTCATACTCAGATTGAAGAAACAAAGTTTTTGAGGCTTTAAATAAGACTGGAATGTTCTCCTAGCTTAAGAAATGAACTCTAACTCTACCCTCACTATGAAAGTCAGATGAGGAATTAGAAGTTATCTGGCTAGAAAAGTAAAAAGGAAGCAAACCATTGGAAGTTGAGAATAGCTGTGGATTTGTTCCTGAAGAATGAAGTGTCCAATTAAGGAAAAAAAGTATAGTTCTGGAAGGCAATTTTGTCTTTTTAAAAATTAAATGGGGGATCTCTCCTGTAGTTTACAGCCTAAGTTGCCCACTGAATAGTATATATTTTGTATTTGTTCCTGATAGTAAAAGTCTTAAAACTTGATACCTTGTCATATGATCCTTCCAGTTTGCCGCATGTCCGAATGCTGGTTAGGTGCATTGGCCATGCTAAATTCTCCATCAGTGTACCCGAACAGGCACTGGAATGTGACAACTAGGGGATTTTCACAGTAATTTCATTTCAGTGTTAATATAAGCCTACTTGTTCTCTTACTAACACTGCACCATTTAGCCCTATTTTTTGGCCTCTGGCTAAAAGAATCCTATGCATATTTATTTTCTGTTAAGTTACCGCAGTAAGCATAATCATTTTAGAAACCTCAATTAGTTCCTTTCAGAGCACATTATGTATTCCCATATATCCTCAGATCACCACCTGTGAGTGTTTACAGATGTTTTCACATGAAATTACATTTTCATTCAGCTTTCATCTGTCTTTACACAACCTGTATCTTTTAACATACTCTAATGTGTACCTATCAAAACAATCCACCCTTAATAGTTTTTGAGATCTAAGGAAGTCATTTCCGAATGGACATCTGTTAAATTCTCGTAAATCCCTGAGGATTCCATGAAGTGTTCCGCAATGAGCATTTCAAACAGTGGGAGTGTTTTTAAGTTGTGTTTTGTTAATATGCTGCCAGGAGGTATAAACATAAAGTACTGAGTACATGTATCTTGTCAGTCTTAAGCTCTGAATACAACTGTAAAATGCTTTGTGATATCCTCAATTTTTATTTCTTAATCTTTGGGTCAGTACCATTTATGGGATTAAATATTGAATTGAGGCCATTAAGAGTATCCATTGCAACACTTCAACAAATTACTCATTTAAACTTCACAGCACATAAATTTTGAAAATTACGCTCGCAAAATGTTTTTATAGAATTATGCATTGAATTGAATTAATATTGTCATTAACTCGTTAACTACCACAATCTTTATCTATCTTTTACCAGCAAAGACAGCTATGATCTCATTTAATCATTCCTATTAAATGTGCCTGAAATGGCAATCTCTGTGGATTTTTTTTCTTCAGGATTCAAGTGGAATAAAGATTTGGCATCATCCATGCTGTCAAAATTGGTTTGACTGACTCTTGACATAACCTTTTCAAAGGGTTGTTTCCATCACTGCAATTGAATGGATTCAACTTCAAGAATTGCTTAGCAAAAAAAAACATTTAGTTAGATGCTTCTGTCTTTGTTGTTATCTATTGGAATATGTTGCTATCCAGTGAAGTTTGCTTCCAGCACTAATAATGAGTAGGAAATGTTCCAATGACATATGTTGTCAGCATCTCACGAATGCATGACTTTTAAAAATCTCATCAGTGGCTTCAGAAAGGTTAACAAATGTAAGGTTATTTGCGGATACATTGTATGCTTTCCACCCAGGCACGTGTAACTGGTCTGACCTACATAAGATATCATCTGTCAGTACTCAAGAATTTTAATTTGCCTTAAATATTTTTGATATGAAGAAATTCAGCTTAAAGTGTAACTGTAAACTGCAACGTGTTTGTATTGTGAAGTCCCCAGCATGATATTTTAAGTATTACATTATGTGTGTTCTTTTTCTTGTATTACAACCCATTACTTTGTTTCGATGTGATTCGATTCGATCATTATTAGACTTTGCTAATTAATGAAGTTACATATGCAAAATTCCCATTATTAACAGTTGATTCTTCCAAGTTTATGTGTGTTCGGTGTAAGCAAATTTAATTGGGGTGATTTGTTTTTAACCCATTAAATGAGGAAATATCTGATAGGCAGTGAAATCAACAGTGATTAGACAGCAAATTATGGGGATGTACAAAGGGAAATAAGAAATATCCAAATTACTCAGGAAATGAGAAATCTTTAACACTACTATAAAATGGTTTGGAAACTTAATTGAGTATTTTATTGATATATTCAGTTTATTTTCCATTTAAACAGTAATTGTGGAAATACTTCTGCTCAAAATAAAGTAATTGTGATTTTAAAAAAGTATTGGGCAGAAATCTCCAGCTGTTCCCGCCAGCAAGATTCTCTGGTCCCGCCAGCAGTGCACGCCTGCCCGTGGGTTTCCTGCCGGCATGGGGTGATGCAATGGGAATTCCCATTGACAGCTGTGGGAACAGAGAATCCTGTCATGAACAAACAATGTGCCACCGCCCGCCGGCAAGAGGCTGAAGAATCTCACCCAATATCTCTCATTTGCCTAAATAGGGCACTTCAAGGATAGGAGCAACATGTGAATATGGGGAGGTGATGTCCTAGTGGCATTATTGCTGGACGATTAATCCAGAAACTTAATTAATGTTCTGGGGACCTGATTTCAAATCTCACCACAACAGATGGTGGAATTTGAATTCAATAAAAAAATCTGGAATTAAGGACCATGAAACCATTTACAATTGTTGGAAAAACCCATCTGGTTCACTAATGTCCTTTAGGGAAGGAAATCTGGCAAACCTACCTGGTCTGGCCTACATGTGACTCCAGAGCTACAGCAATATGGTTGACTCTCAACTGCCTTCAGGCAACTAGGGATGGGCAATAAATGCTGGCCAGCCAGCGACGCCCAAGTGCCACGAATAAATAAAAAGCACGTGCCAATATGTACCTTGGAAAGAGTCCCGAGGAGGTTTACAAGAATGATCCCTGGAATGAAGAGCTTGCCGTGTGAGGAACAGTTGAGGACTCTGGGTCTGTATTCGTTGGAGTTTAGAAGGAAGAGGGGGGATCTTATTGAAACTTGCAGGATACTGCGAGGCCTGGAAAGAGTGGACATGGAGAGGATGTTTCCACTAGTAGGAAAAACTAGAACCAGAGGGCACAACTTCAGGCTAAAGGGGCGATCCTTTAGAACAGAGATAAGGAGGAATTTCTTCAGCCAGAAAGTGGTGAATCTGCGAACTCTTTGCCGCAGAAGGCTGTGGAGGCCAGGTCATTGAGTGTTTTTAAGACAGAGATAGATAGGTTCTTGATTAATAAAGGGATTAGGGGTTATGGGGAAAAGGCAGGGGAAGGGGGATGAGAAAAATATCAGCCATGATTGAATGGCGGAGCAGACTTGATGGGCCGTGTGGCCTAATTCCGCTCTTATGTCTTATGGTCTTATATATTCTCGGGGGTGAAAACATAGATACAGTCATGGGCCTGGTATCATTATGCCAGTCTGGGATAAAGAACAGTGCAGCACAGGAACAGGTCCTTCGGTCCACCAAGTCTCTGCCGACACAGATGCCTCTCTAATCTAATATTTCCTTGCCTCTACATGGTCCATATCCCTCTATACCCTGCCTACTTATGTATCAATCCAGATGCCTCTTGAACGTGGTTACAGAAACTGATTTCACCACCTCCTCCGGCAGCACTTTCCAGGCATTCACCACCCTCTGTGTGAAAAACTTGCCCCTTACATCTCTTTTAAACTTTCCCCCTCTCACCCTTAGCCTATGCCCCTGAGTAATTGACCCTTCGACCCTGGGAAAAATACTCAGACTATCCACTCTATCCAAGCCTGTCAATCTTGCAAACCTCTACCAAGTACCCCCCCCCCCCCCCCAATCCTCCGATGCTCCAATGAAAACAATCCAAGTTTGTTCAACCTTTCTTCATAGTCCATATCCTCCAAACCAGGCAACATGCTGGTAAATCTCTTCTGCACCCTTTCCAATGAATCAACATCCTTCCGGTATTATGGCGACCAGAATTGTACACAATACTCCAAATGCAGCCTAACCAGTCTTATACAGTTGCTATATGATTTTCCAATTTCTATACTCAATGCCCCGACCAATGAAGGCCAGTATGTCATATACCTTCTTGACAACCTTGTCCTCCTGAGTTGCCACCTTCAGGGAACTGTGGATCTGCACACCTAGATCCCTCTGTATGCTAATATTTCTAAGGGTTCATCCATTTACTGTATACTTTCCTTCTGCAGTAGACCTTCCAAATCGTATCACCTCACATCTGTCCCGGTTAAATTCCAACTGCCATCTTTCGGCCCAGGTCTCTAGCCAATTTATATTCTGCTGTATCCTCTGACAATCCTCCAAACTATCCACTACTCCCCCAATTTTTGTATCATCTGCAAATTTACTAATCAGATGATCTACATTTTCCTCTAAATCATTTATATATATATATATTACAAACAACAGAGGCCCCAATACTGATCCTTGTGGAACCCCACTTTTCACAGACCTCCAGTTAGAAAAGTACCCTTCCACTGCTGCTCTCTGCTTTTTATGCCCAAGCCAGTTTTGTATCGATCTTAGCAGCTCATCTCAGATTCCATATGACTTCACCTTCTGTATCAGCCTGCCATGAGGAACCTTATTGAAGGCTTTACTAAAGTCCATGTATACAACATCTATTGCCCTGACCTGGTCAATTTTTCTTCTCACTTCCTCAAAAAATGCAATCAAGTTTGTTAGACACAACCTCCCCTTCACAAAACCATATTGCCTATTGCTAAAAAGCCTATTCTCTTCCAGATGCGAGTACATCCTGTCCCTAAGAATCCTCTCGAATGATTTCCCCACCACTGATGTAAGGCTCACAGACCTGTAATTTCCCGGATTCTCTCTTCTGCCCTTCTTAAGGAGAGGAACAATGTTAGCTACTCTCTAATCCTCTGGTACCTCGCCCATGACTAAAAAGGATACAAAGATTTTGGCCAAGGCCTGAGCAATTTCTTCCTTTGCCTCTTTCAATATTCTGGGATAGACCCTATCTGGCCCTGGGGACTTGTCCACCTTAATGTTTTTCCAAACCTCCAATACCTCCTCTCTTTTTATCGCAACATATCCAAGAATGTCAACATCCTCCTTTCTACACTCACCATCCACCACATTCTTCTCCTTTGTGAATACTGATGCAAAGTACTCATTAAAGACTTCTGGTCCTTATAAGTACCTCATCTGGCTCCACACACAAATTCCCTCTTCTGTCCTTGAGTAGAAACATAGAAACATAGAAAAACTACAGCACAAAAACAGGCCCTTCGGCCCCACAAGTTGTGCCGAACATATCCCTACCTTCTAGGCCTACCTATAACCCTCCATCCTATTAAGTCTCATGTACTCATCCAGGAGTCTATTAAAAGACCCAATTGAGTT
This sequence comes from Mustelus asterias, assembly GCF_964213995.1. Lineage (NCBI taxonomy): Eukaryota > Metazoa > Chordata > Chondrichthyes > Carcharhiniformes > Triakidae > Mustelus > Mustelus asterias. Next base: position 30,129,278 of record NC_135806.1, read on the forward strand.
TGCCTCCACCACCACTGACGGCAGCCAATTCCACTCGCCCACCACCCTCTGTGTGAAAAACATACCCCTAACATCTCCCCTGTACCTACTCCCCAGCACCTTAAACCTGTGTCCTCTCGTAGCAGCCATTTCCACCCTGGGAAAAAGCCTCTGAGAGTCCACCCGATCTATGCCTCTCAACATCTTATACACCTCTATTAGGTCCCCTCTCATCCTACGTCTCTCCAAGGAGAAAAGACCGAGCTCCCTCAGCCCATCCTCATAAGGCATGCCACTCAATCCAGGCAACATCCTTGTAAATCTCCTCTGCACCCTTTCAATCATTTCCACATCCTTCCTGTAATGAGGCGACCAGAACTGAGCACAGTACTCCAAGTGGGGTCTGACGAGGGTCTTATATAACTGCATCATTATCCCCGGACTCCTAAACTCAATCCCTCGATTGATAAAGGTCAGCACACCATACGCCTTCTTAACCACCTCCTCCACCTGCGGGGCCGCTTTTAGAGTCCTATGGACCCGGACCCCAAGGTCCTTCTGATCCTCTACAGTACAAAGGCTGTATTGGTGGATTATCTGAGGGCAGAGTTAAATCTTGGCTGGACAGTGTTCTTTAGCCATTGGAAGTGCTCGAGCGAGGCCCTAAAATCCCACCCATAGTGAGGAATTGGGAAATTGAAAATGACTTGAGGTAATGTTCCACTGTATGATTCATATTGTCCACACGACTTGAGTCACAGCACAGAGGATGGAATCTTCTCAGTCCTGGAAGTGGGCCACCATCTACCCAACAACTTTGCACCTTTGCTCGATCTTGCTCAGAGTAGTGTCGGACTGGCACTAGCTACCTGCCCTGCAGTGGAGAGTGACTAATGATGTTCAATTGAGTGCTACTTGGCAGCAAATTGGTTGATTCCTGTGGTGGGATGGAGGTGGGTGGTTGGGATGCCAGTGAGGCCTCATTCTTTCCCCCTCACCACAGAGCCCTGGGTACCAAAGGAGCACAGCTGCGATGCAGGCAATCCTGTGGAGAATCTCCCCCTCCACTATGGTGGCCTGACAGTTGTAGCCACACTTATTTTTACCATTTTGAAGTTTTCAGAGGGCGCCTCTATGTTAAGGTTCTCACCTACATCAGCAGCATCCACATCTCTGACCACTGACTATCGGGTGAAGATACAGTTGAGGGACCAATGTGCAGAATTACCATTATATTTGGTGAAAGGCGACTACCTTGCATTGTCCTAGTTACAGAAGTTGAAATTAAACTGGGGCATGATTAATAGGCTGGCAGATGCGACCATAAGGTTATAAGATATGTTGAAAAAATATAAGGATGTCTTTCAAGGAATCCCTGGAGAGATAAAGGGTGACAAAAGAAATTACACTGAAGCTGGATGATTTTCCAAGGAGCTTAAATGCATGTGTGGTACCGTATACCACTAATCCTAAAGTGGTGGCTGAATTGGAATAGCTGGTGGATCTGGAGGTTTTGGAGCCCGGCTGGAATCTGACAATGATATACTTTACACAGGAAAATAAAGCTCTTGTAACCGCTAACAAGGTATAGAATGCTACTTGGAATGATCCGATTATCAACCAAGTAGTAGACTTTTTCCTGGGAGGGAGGTCGAGTCATAATTAGTCGGAAATTAAAGAGAGTATCAGATCCAAGGAAGAAGCATAAAAATTGGCAAGAAAAAGCAATAGGCCTGAGGATTGGGAGCAGTTTAAAATTCAGCAAAGGAGGTCCAAGGGATCGATTAAGAAGGGAAAAATAGACTGTCAAAGTAAGATAGCGGGGAACATTAAAAACTGACTGTAAAAGTTTCTACAGGTATGTAAAGATAAAAAGATTGACAAAAACGAATGTAGGGCCCTTACGGTCAGAAACGAGAGAATTCATAATGAATAAAGAAATGGCCAGGAATTAAATTTGTACTTTGCTTCAGCCTTCACAAAGGAAGACATGAATAATGTAACAGAAGTTCCAAAAGAAACAAGTTTTAGTGAGGAGCTGAAGGAAATCAGCATTGGTAAAGAAATGGTTTTGGGGAAATTGATGGGATTGAAGGTGGATAAATCTCCAGGTCCTAATAATCTTCATCCCAGAGTACTTATGGCAGTGGCTGTGGAAATAATAGATCCATTGGTGGTTATTTTCCAAAATTCTTTGGACTCTGGACTGGTCCCTACAGATTGGAGAGTAGCTAATATAAGCCCGTTATTCAAAAAGGGAGGTAGGGAGAAAACAGGGAACAATAGACCAGTGAGCCTGACATCAGTACTGGGGAATTGCGAGAGTCCATTATCAAGTATTTCATAACTCAGTATTTGGGAAGCAGTGGTATAATCAGACAAATTCAAACTAGATATACAAAAGGGAAATCATGCTTGATGAATGTATTGGAATTTTTTGAAGATGTAACTAGTAGAGTTGAGAAAGAACTAGTGGATATTGTTCATTTAAACTTTCAGAAGGCTTTCAACAAGGTCTCACACAACAGACTACTACATAAAGTTAAAACACATGGGATTGTAGGTAATGTCTTGAGATGGATAGAAAGCTAGTCAGTGACTAGTGAAGTACCACGTGGATCTGTGCCAGGACTCCAATTGTTCACATTATATATTAATGATTTGGAAGAGGGAACTGAACGTATTGTCTCCAAATTTTCAGATGATACAAAGTTGGGTGGGAGGGTGAGTTGTGAGGAGAATGCAGAGATGCTTCAGCGTGATTTGGATAGTCTGAGTGTGTGGGCACGTGCATGGTTGATGCAGTATAAAGTGGATAAGTGTGAAGTTATCCACTGGTAGCAATAATGCAAGGCAGATTATTACTTGAATGCGTGTAAATTGAGAGAGGTGGATACTCAGTGAGACCTTGGTGTCCTCATGCATCAGTCGCTGAAAGTAAGCACACAGGTACAGCAGGCAGTAAAGAAGGCAAATGGAATGTTGGTCTTCATAGCAAGGGGATTTGAGTATAGGGATAGGGATGGTTTGTTGCAATTGTATAGGGCATTGGTGAGGCCACAACTGGAGTATTGTGTGTAGTTTTGGTGTCCTTATCTGAGGAAGGGTGTCCTTGCTATAGAGAGAGTACAGCAAAGGTTTACCAGGCTGATTCCTGGGATGGCTGGTCTGTCATATGAGGAGAGACTAAGTCGGTTAGGATTATATTCACTGGAGTTTAGAAGAGTGAGAGGGGATCTCATAGAAAATTCTAACAGGTTTAGACATGGTAGATTCTGAAAGAATGTTCCCAGTGGTAGGGGAGTCCAGAACTAGGGGTCATAGTTTGAGGATAAGTGATAAACCTTTTAGAACTGAGACGAGGAGAAATTTCTTCACTTAAGAGGGTGGTTAATATATTGACAGAATGTAGCTGAGGCTAAAACGTTGTCTGACTTCAAGAAGAAATTAGATTTAGCTCTAGAGGCTAAAGGAATCAAGGGATAAGGGGGAGATCAGGATATTGAATTCGATGATCAGCCATGATAAGAATGAATGGTGGAGCAGGCTCGAAAGCCCAAATGGCCTACTCCTGCTTCTAGTTTCTATCTTTCTATGTATTTAGTTGGTTTGAATTCTCTGAAAAACTGGTAAGTGATAACAGACCTCAGTTTGTCTCACAGGTATTTGAAAGTTTCTTGCAAGACAATGGTATTTGACCATGATTTTGCTGATTCACCTCGCACATTGATGGGTGGAGCGACTGGGAAAATCATGCGAGAGCCGAGAAATCAGGATCATGCCCAATTTCTCAGCTCTCGTGATCTTACCGGCATTGGATTTCCAGAGTAGTAAGGCTCTCGCCCATTTCGAGCAAGAGGCTGAATATATTATTTTAAATGACCATTTCTATCTGCTTAGTGAGCTCGATGCTCAATTTTCTGGGCTCACTTGCCCTTATGGACTCGCCGGGAGATGTTCTCTCCAGCGAGGAAACACCTGCTCCCCACAAATGGAGAACAGTTGTGTTGGCCTCACCAGTAGAACCAGAGGCCGAGGGCAAGGGGGTGCCTCTTAGGCAGTTCCAGCCTGACACCTTGACAATGCCCAATGGGCACCATGGCACTGCCCACTTGGGTGGGGCCTAAAGGGGCAGAGTCTGGAGGGAGATGGGCCTGAAGGAGATAGGGCTTGAAGGGGCATGGCCAGAATGGGCAGGACATATGGAGGCAGGGACTGACAGGGGTGGGGCAAAGCCATGTGACCCGATCGGGAATGGAGGGGGCCTGCTACACACTCTGCCTGTGATCATTGTGGGTGGAAGGCTGCTGCTGCTCTGCCTGCGATCGGTGGCAGGGTGTGATCGGTCTCGGTGGTGTGGCAGTGGCAGGGCCTATATTTTTGGCTGGTGTGGGGCTCACAATCAGCTTTGGGCACCCACAATTGCAGGGCAGGGGGTTGCTGAGTTGAGGCTGGCTATAACAGCAGAGGCCTGACAGATCTCTCTCTCTCTCTGTCATCCCTCTGCTGTTGCTATTGCGCATATGCAGCCACAGAGGTCTGCACATGCACAATAGTTCCCTCTGCTGGTTGATCAGGCTGGCTGGCAAATTAAGCCACACCCACTGCCTCTCATAACTAGAATCAGTCTTGCCCATTTTATCAAGCACTATTGTGCATAAGACTGGGAGTAAAAACTCACACAAAAACAGATCTGCAACTCTCCCATTTTCACACTAGTTGGACATTTAGAATTCTTCTTGTAAAATTCCACCCATTAAGTCTGTACAATATTATCCTGCTACTAATGTACCAACAGTACATTTTGTCCAAGGCTTGCTGATCCAATGCCTTAAAAAATTTCTACTAGTTATTGGAATTCTGCACATTCCACGACCAAGACTACTCCTACATTACCAATGATGAAAAGACAATTATACTCGGCATTCAACCTGTTGAAACCTCTGAAAACAATGGAATTGTACAACAGCAACAAAAGCACAAATGGAATGGTGGGAAAGCCAGTCAAAGCAGATAATTTTCCGCAAAGGACAAAAAGTTTTGGCTAGAAATTATTCCAAAGAAGAGGAATGGGTTCCAGCCACAATCCTTGTACAGACGGGACTTGTCTATTATACTGTCCCGACCAGTGATGCCATTATCTGGATGAGTCATGTGGACCAGCTGTTGGCTGGGAGAACAGATCCGTTGGAATTGGAACCATACAAAGTCCTGACCTGATCTTTCCTACAATGCCAAAATCGAGGGATACTGTTGAGGAAAGCAACACCTCATCTACAGATTCCATACCAAGACAATATGTAGTGTCTGACTTATTGGGGGAATTTTCCAATCTCGCCTGCCACGGGAACCATACCCGGCGGGGCGGGGGGGGTTTGGGGGGTGGGTGAGGGGTGCGGACCATGCAAAGGTCCATTGACCTCGGGTGGGATTTTCCGGTTTTTGGCGAGTGAGGCCAGAAAAACCCACCCATTGAGTATTATTTTGAAATTGTTGGAGACGTTCAATTTAAGGGGGAGGATAGTAATATATTTATATTTTTCTTGATTAGCTTATTGAAGCTCGGCTGTGTTAATGTATTCATAGAAGGGACGTCTTAAGTCCTTAGCACGGGAAACAGGCAGAGAAGAAGCAGCTGCGTAAGAGAACACACACCATTGTTTTTTTAACCCTCTGTGCTACTTAGCGTCATTCTCCAATATACAACACATTCCTCACAACTTCCTCTAGGATTTGTTCTTACACATATCAGTGCCAATGTTGAGAAAGTAGCCAGCCAGCAATGTGTAGTAAATGAGGCACTGGTTGTCAACTTGATAAAGTACTCAAATTATTTAGTCCTGTAGAAGTAATAGTAATGAGCTATTTGCGAACAATTATCTAATTTTGAGCTCCATTCACAACACCTCAAATACTTAGGCAGCCAATACTGCAGTAGAGCTTCAACAGCATCTGTGCTTGGGCTGACAAGTGGCAGGTAAAATCTGTGCTGCATAAGCAATGCACTGGCTCTCACTGAGAGACATTAATCAGTGCCCAGTGTAGCAATCTACCTTGCAGCATTTCCAGCTCAGCAGCTAATTTTCCATTGTTACTTATACTTTCATACTCTGTGACAGTCATCCCATCCTATGCGTTCGGACTTTGTGAAATTTAGGAGCATATAGCAGATCAATTAATTAAGAAGAAACTTCACCATAGCACTTGATTCGTTCACATATTTGCAGGGATTTACTGGAGCTGGCAAGAACAGGAAGTATGATGTAATAAGGCAAAATGCAACATTTTGACTTCCCAATGGTGGGTTGAGTTGCAGAGATAAGGTCAGTGGTGTGTCATGAATTACACCAGCCTCTACTGGGTTTGTACTTGTAATATATTTGCATGTCATGAATACTCATTGGTGTGAAAACTTATAATAAAATCCTACTCTTGGGTTAAAGTCAATGGTGCAGAAGAATGTTGTGGCACTCTGTTTACGAGTGTTTAAAAGTGCCATGTATTAGTCGTCTCTTTTAGTTGAGTGTAAAGTCAGCAGCGTTCCTTCTTTAACTCTGTCACAAGGGAAAGGAGCAGGTTGCATGGAGGATTGGAACCAGCAAGAGCGAGTCAATAATGAGGGCAGTTATGGAGTGGAGTTGAGGACATCAAGGAGTGGAAATAGAGTCGTGGGAGGACAGAGGGTGGAGCTGGATCATGGAGGAGTGAAGTGAGAAGGGTTTGGCATCCTGGGTGGGGTATGGGGGCTGATTAGAACTGTCAGTCAATTTAAGAAAATGAAGGGTCAACAGGGCGATATCAATATGTTCCAAATGTGTGTCCATTTTAGAGTGTTGGCTGGCAGAATTCTATTGGACTTTGGTTCACCGACAACATTCCAATTTTCCCCACTAAGAGTGGACAATATCATTTACAACATATAGAAGGGAGGGCCAGTTAATCTTGAAAGTTCAGCCACGTCCACAGAGTGGTGAGTACAACACTCGACACTAACATACAGACATCTGAACTCGGAGCAGGAGGAGGTCACTCAGCCCTTCTAGAATGCTCCGGCATTCAATGAGATCATGGCTGATCTGACTATTACCTGTCACCTGCACTCAGTAATTTTTTCCACCTCGTCTGTCAAGACTCTACCCAGCTCTCGCTTGAAAACATTAAAAAGATTCTGCTTCCACTGCTTTTCGAGGCAGGTAGTTCTAAAGACTCACCATCCTCTGAGGGAGAGAAATTATTCTCATCTGTCTTCAATTGATAACCCCTTATTTTTAAACAATGACCTCTAGTTTGAGATTTTCCCACAAGAGGAAACATTCTCCCCACATACAGCCTGTCAAGACCCCTCAGGATCTTGTATGTATCAATCCAGTCGCCTTTTAATCTTCTAATTCCAGCAGATACAAGCCTTGCCTGTCCCATCTTTCCTCAAATGATAACCTGCCCATTCCTGGTATTAGTTTAGTAAACCTTCTCTCAGTTGCTTCCAATGCATTTACATCCTTCCTTAAGTAAGGAGACCAAAGCTGTACACAACATTTCAGATGCGTTATCACCAATGTCTTGTAGGGAAGTATAACCTCCTTATTTTAGTATTTAATTTCCCTAGCAATAAACATGAATTAATAAGGAGTAAACAAAAGAAACAATTTCTTCCACAACAAAGGAAATGTCCAAGACTCCTTTGTGCCACCAGTGTGTGATAAGCATGAGGTGCACCAGTACATTTAATTCTCTGACAAAGCTATTCCCAGCAAATAATGATGTATACATGAATAATTTAAATCCAAAGCAATGTGAAATACTTACATGTGAAATTTAATTGTGAAAAACTCTCACGTCTTATGTTAATGGCAATATAGCGGAGTAGGAAGTTGTGTTTCTGATGCAGAACCTCTCTATTTCACCAGGAGGCTGTTTTATAACCCACCCATACCTGCCACATTGTCAGCTGATGGAGAGTTTCACAAATGGAAAGCTTACCTCGTCGCTGAATCGCATGTGTTTTCCATGCATATCACTGACACATAGGACCCGATTTTACCATTGTGTCACGCCCGTGCATGGTAAAGTTGGGTGTGAGGCCATTAACGCGATCCACGCCCGTGTCTGCACAGATTGCCACTTCACCGAAACCCGGGAATGGCGGTGATTCGATTCGCGCCCAAAACGGGTGCAACGGCAATTTAAATGCATTTGCATGCATTTAAATTGAATTAATGAACTGCCCGCCCAACTTTATCAGCATTTACCCCTTTACCACCGTGTTTGCCGATCCGGAACCGCGCCGTAATGGACCTGCTAAATAAAAGTCTGGATCGGGCGCTCCAGCTGCTGAAGAGCACGTTCAGAGCTTCCAACAGCTCTCTGACTCAGATCAGTGGTGGGGGGGAGGAGGGAGGCGGGTCAGATCATTCTCTGGCTGGCGGAGGGGAGGGGCGTGAGGCCAGATCATTGTCTGGTTAGGGGGGGGAGGAGGAGGAGGTGGGTCAGATGTATCTCTGGTGGGGGTGTGGGCTGATCATTGTCTGGTGGGGAGGGAGGAGGAGGTGGGTCAGATGTTCCTCTCGGGGGTGGGGGGGGGGGCGGCGAGTGAGGCCAGATCTTTCTCTGGGGTGGTGGGGGGGGATGAGTGAGGCAGATCATTGTCTTTGGGGGGGGGGGGGGGTGGTGAGTGAGGCCAGACCATTCTCTTGGGGGGGGGGGAGGGGTGCGAGGCCAGATCATTGTCTGGGGGGAGGGGAAAGAGGAGGGAGGCCTAATCGCTCACTGGTAGGGGGGAGGGGGGGGTCAGATGTATCTCAGGTGGGGGGGGGTCAGATGTATCTCTGGTGGGGGGGCAGGGGGGTCCGCTGCCACTCTGCAGGTGATCAGTGGGGGGGGAGGGGGCAGGTGTGGTGATCGGTCTGGGTAGTTGGGGGGGTGGATAAGGGGGACAGTGATGTGTGTGGGTAGTGGGGGGGTGGGTAAGGGGGACAGTGATGTCTGTGGATAGTGGGGCGTGGATAAGGGGGACAGTGATGTGTGTGGGTAGTTGGGGGGATTGGATAAGGGGGACAGTGATGTCTGTGGGTAGTGGGGGTTGAATAAGGGGGACAGTGATGTGTGTGGGCAGCGGGGGGGGGGTGGTTAAGGGGGACAGTGATGTGTGTGGGTAGTGGGGGGGTGAATAAGGGGGACAGTGATGTCTGTGGCTATGGGGGAGTGGATAAGGGGGACAGTGATGTGTGTGGGTAGTGGGGGGGGGAGTAGATAAGGGGGACAGTGATGTGTGTGGGTAGTGGGGGGGGTGGATAAGGAGGACAGTGATGTCTGTGTGCACCATCACTCCCACTTGTCACTCCCGGTCCGCTTTCTCCGCTTTCTGCGGCCTGGGAGCGATCTGACACGACGCGCTTTTTCAAATTTGTCTCCAACTGCGCAGTTCAGAGCACCGATCATTTCGGCCACGCTAAGCCCCGTCCACAGCGCGAATGGGACTGGAGATGTTTTTTTCAGGCTGAGTGTGTATGGGGGCGCCTGAAAGCAGATTTCTAAGTCGGATCTGCATTACGCCCAGATTCAGCACTTAGAATGAAAATGGTAAAATCGGGCATAATGCAGACATCGCTGTCCCCTTTATCCACCTCCCCGCTACCTATAGTCATCACTGTCCCCCTTATCCACCCCCCCCCCACTACCCACAGACATCACTGTCCCCCTTATCTACCCCCCACTCCCCACAGACATCACTGTCCCCCTTATCCAACCCTCCCCACTACCCGCAGACATCACTGTTCCCCCTTATCCACCCCCGCCCCACTACCCAGACCGATCACTACTGCTGCACCCCCCCACCAATCATCCGCAGAGTGGCAGCGGACCCCCCTGCCCCCCACCAGAGATCCATCTGCCCCCCCCCCCAAACCAGAGATACATCTGACCCGCCTCCTCCTCCTCCCCCCCCCCCAACCAGACAACGATCTGGCCTCCCTCCCCCCCCACCCCCGCACCCAACCAGAGAATGATCTGACCTGTCTCCCTCCTCCCCTCCCCACCACTGATCTGAGTCAGAGAGCCGTTGGAAGCTCTGAACGTGTTCTTCAGCAGCTGGAGCGCCCGATTCAGACTTTTATTTAGCAGGTCCACTATGGCGTGGTTCCGGATTGGCAAACGCGGTGGTAAAGGGGAAAATGCTGATAAAGTTGGATGGGCAGTTCATTAATTCAATTTAAATGCATGCAAATGCATTTAAATCGCCATTGCGCCCGTTTTGGGCACGAATCGAATTGCCGCCATTCCCGGGTTTCGGTAAAGTGGCAATTTGCGCGGACGCGAATCGCATTAGTGGCCTCACACCCGACTTCATCAAGTTTTCACGCCCGAAAATGGGGCCGATGCAATGGTAAAATCGGGCCCATAGAATTCTAAACATGGAAAATGGAGAAAAAAAGAGGGATCGCACAGTTCAGGTTATGACATCAGGAACGGCGGCAGGCTGTTGACAAAATCCCAATGATTGAAACCATTGATTCACCATTTGATGACATGTTTGGTAGTTATTCTGATTCAAGCACGAAAACTGTTTCCTGTTTTTGCCTGTGCTTCATGCACAGTAGTGTAGCTTTCCCAGGCATGATCAATTTGCATCTATTTTCTTTTGCAATTCAAATAAAGGTTATATAGATGACTGGTAACCTAACTGGACTTGGTGCATCAAATTTGAGCAAAGTACTGACTTTGCCCATTAACAGGGGGATACAGCCGTCTTCAAGAAATTGATGGAAAACTTCTCTTTAGTTCCTACTAAATTTTACCCGCTATATCCAGGTGTCTATACTTGGAACTATGGGTCAACTATTAGAAGATTTTATTTTCTAAGTTAGCTGACATTACTGGCTGCCTTAAATTTAAAAAAAATGCTAGATAGGCTCAGCAGGTCAGGCAGCATCTTGTGGATAGAGAAAAAGAGCTAATATTTCAGGTTTACAGAGCATCAACTTGACTGCTTCTTTATGCATGGATAAGCTGGAATTTTTTGGCCGTCTATGGTGGAGGGATCTTCCAGTCCTGCTAATGGCACACCCCTGGCGTGGGTTTCCTGTTGATGGGGGTTGCATTCAATGGGAAACCCCATTGGCAAAGATGGGGCCAGATGTTCCCACCACTGGCCAATAGTAGGGTCACTGTGCAGGAAACTGTCAACAGGGGGTCAAGAAAATCCCACCCATTATGTCTGACCTGTTGAGTATTTTGGCATTTCCTGCTTTTTTTCCCCGATTTACATCATCCGTAGTATTTTGTTTTTGTAATACAGGCTAACCTTTCTTGTTTTGTTGGTTCTTCTCTGCCAATAGCAGTCCTAGTGGACCACCAAAGCCATTCTATCGAGAATCCATAGTTATTAAGTTTCAGCTGAATTATATAGCAACTCGCCATTCAGTAAACATTCAGGAAAGAAAATTGCAGCGTCTAATGTCTTATCATTGGAGGGCTAGCAACACATCACAGTGCAACATGCTTTAGAATGCAATATACTTTCCACTTAAGTGCTTTAATTCCCTAGGTAAAAAGCTCAAATATGCTAACACACATTTTCAGCACAATAGCACACTGAAAGCCACTTTCTCTCAACAGCAATTTGACAGCATAAACTGAGCAGAAGAAATGTATGGTGCACTTCACTCCTGATATTAGTGCTCTGAATCCCTCCAAAAGTACAATCATTATGATTAACGGTGACAGTAATTTCTGCTCATAAAAATCCCAAACCCCACTGCAATCACACCACTGCCCTATCTGGGGAGGTTCTGTTAACACTGGCTTCATAATCCAAACAACAAAACACTTGTCATTTGATAGGTAATTTTATTTCATCCCAGGCATCAGCTTTCTCTGTTAGTTGAGCCTTACAGTATAGAAAAGGCCCTTCTGCCCAATGAGTCTGTACCAACAAAAGCTACACAAAATCTGTAGGGGGCGATTCTCCCAGCCCACTGCACTGCCCTAACAGCGCAACAGGCCGGGAGACATCAGCGGAGGCCATTTCGTGGAGTTCCCACAGGACTGCCGGGACGGGGAGGGCGGGGGAAGGGCGGGAGGTGGGGAGATTGTGGCTGACTGGGGGTGGGGGAGACATCAGGGCTGGCCTGGAGAGGTTTGGGAGCAAACGCCACCAGCTTTCGGAGCGCTGCTCCTTTGTCAGGTGAGTGGAAGATCTGCTAACAAACAGCAAACAGGGCATATAAAGACATATATAACAGGGCATATAAAGACATATATAACAGGGCACATAAAGACATATATAACAGGGCACATAAAGCGGAGAAGCTACGACATCTCCTCCGGAGCCTTCAACATGTCATTGATGAAGACGAACATCTCGCCAAGGCCAGCCCCACTCCTTGCCTTCAAACAACCGCACAACCTCAAACAGACCATTGTCCGCAGTAAACTACCCAGCCTTCAGGAGAACAGTGACCACGACACCACACAACCCTGCCATAGCAACCGCTGCAAGATGTGCTGGATCATTGACACAGATGCCATCATCTCACGTGAGAACACCATCCACCAGGTACACGGTACATACTCTTGCAACTCGGCCAACGTTGTCTACCTGATATGCTGCAGGAAAGGATGTCCCGAGGCATGGTACATTGGGGAAACCATGCAGACGCTACGACAACGGATGAATGAACACCACTCGACAATCACCAGGCAAGACTGTTCTCTTCCTGTTGGGGAGCACTTCAGCGGTCACGGGCATTTGGCCTCTGATCTTCAGGTAAGCGTTCTCCAAGGCGGCCTTCACAACACACGACAGCGCAGAGTCGCTGAGCAGAGACTGATAGCCAGGTTCTGCAAACATGAGGACGGCCTCAACTGGGATCTTGGGTTCATGTCACACTATCCGTAACCCCCACAACTTGCCTGGACTTGCAAAATCTCACTGGCTGTCCTGTCTGGAGACAATACACATCTCTTTAACCTGTGCTAAATGCTCTCTCCACTCACATTGTCTGTACCTTTAAGACTTGATTAGTTGTAAAGACTCGCATTCCAATCATTATTCATTATTCTGTAACTTGAGTTTGTGTCTTTATATGCCCTGTTTGCTGTTTGTTAGCAGATCTCCCACTCACCTGATGAAGGAGCAGCGCTCCGAAAGCTAGTGGTGTTTGCTACCGAATAAACCTGTTGGACTTTAACCTGGTGTTGTTAGACTCCTTACTGTGTTTACCCCAGTCCAACGCCGGCATCTCCACTTTGAGGTTTGGGAGGCCAGAGATCGGAGGATAGGGGTTCATGGGGGCAGCAATTGTGGAGGGGGGGGGGGGTTTTGCAGGAATGGCCAGCAATTGGGAGGCCGGTAATGCAGGGCCACTCACATGCGCCAATCTCTGCTCTGACAGATTGCCGCATGCGTAGTGGCCCGCTCAGTGCTATGCTGTTGGCCTCTCCGGTGGGAATTGGCCCTGTCTCCTGACTTTCAAAGTGAATCATGCTCGGGCTCTCTGTGACGCACACAGTGTAAGAGATTCATTCTGAAAATCCCACTAAAAAAGCCAGCGGGAGTTACTCCTGTTTTCACGCAAATTGGGGACTTTGAATTTTTTTGGGAGAATCTTGGCCATAACCTTTGACTTGATGCTATCTTAAGACCATTAGAGATAGGAGAAAAAGTAGCTCTTTTGGGCCATCAAGTCTGTTCTTCAATTCAATTAGATCATGATTGATCTGATATGGTCCTTAGTTCTACTTTCCCACCTCATCCCCAAACCCTAGATTCTCTCACTGATTAAAAATCTGTCTATCTCAGCTTTGAACATACTTAGATCTCTGCGATAAAGAATTCCTCAGATTCACTACCCTCTGAGAGAAGAAGTTCCTCCTCATCAGTGTCTTAAATAGGCAAAACCTTACTCTCAGATTATGCCCTCTGGTCCTAGAATCTCCCACAAGAGGAAACATTCTACAGCATCTAAACTCTGAAGTCCCTGAGAATCCTCAATAAGGTTTCCTCTCATTCTTCTAAACTCCAATGAATACAGGCCTAACCTATTTAACCCCTCCTCATCAGAAAGTCCCTTCATACCTGGGATCAACCGAGTGAAACTTCTCTGAACTGCCTCCACTGCCAGTACATCTTTCCTTAAATAAGGGGACCAAAACCGTTCACAGTATTCCAGGTGTGGTCTAACTGGTGTCTTGAATAGTTTTAGCAAGACTTCCCTATTTTTATGTTCCATTCCCTTTGAACAAAGGCCAAATTTTAATCTGCCTTCACAATTACCTGCTGAACTTTCATGCTAACTTTTTGTGAATTATGCATGAGGATCCCCAAATCCCTCTGTGCTGCAGTTTCCTGGAATCTTTCTCCATGTAAATAATATTCGCTCCTTCATTCTTCCTACCAAAGTGTGTAACTTCACATTTTCCAACACTATATTCCATCTGCCAACTTTTGCCCTCTCACCTAACCCATCTATATCTCTCTGTAAACTCTGTCATCCTTACCACTCGCCTTCCCATCTATTTTAGTGTCATCTGTAAACTTGGCAATAGTACATTCACTTTCCTCATCCAAATCATTCATACATATTGTAAATAATTGTGACCCCAGAACTGATCCTTATGGCACTTCACGAGTTATGGGTTGCCATCCTGAAAATGCCCCTCTTATCCCAACTCTCTGTCTTATATGAGTTAACTAATCCTCTATATGTTACTATACTACCCCCAACACCATGGGCTCTTATCTTAAATAGTCTGTTGTGTGGTACTTTGAAACACTTTTTTGGAAATCCAAGCATATTACATCCCTTTATCCATCTTGTTCATTACTACCTCAAAGAATAAATTTGTCAGGCATGATTTCCCCTTCATGAAGCCATTGTGACTCTGCTTGATTATATTATGCATTATTAAATGCTCTGCTTTACTTCCTTTATAATGGACGATAACATTTTCCCATTGACAGAAGTTAAGCTAACTGGCCCATAGTTACTTGTTTATTGTCTTCCACCTTTTTAAAATAAAGATGTTACATTGGCAGTTTTCCAATTCTCTGGGGCTTTTCTAGAATTTAAGGATTCTTGGAAGATTACTACCAGTGCATCCAGTATCTCTGGAGCTAATTCCTTTAATATCCTGGGACACAACCCATCAAGTCCAGGACACTTAACTTCCTTTTGTCCCATAAGTTTCCCTAGTACTTTTTTTCTAGCGATAGTTACTATATTCATTTCTTCACCTTTCATGTTATGATCACCACTTCCTAGGGGATCTTTTACTCTGAGGTAATTTATTAAACCTGCCTCATTACCCATTACCAGATCCGAGATAGACTGTTCCCTGACCTATTTCTCTAAGAAACTATCCATAATGCACTGTATGAATTTATTGTCATAGCTACACTTTCCAACTTGATTATCCCAATCAACCTGAAGATTAAAGTCACCCATAACAATTGCTCTATTATTTTTACATATTTCTACTATTTGTTGACTTACACCCTTTCCTACAGTGTGGCTACTGTTTGGGAGTCTATATACTACTCCTACCAACGTATTCTTTCCCTTGCTCTTCTTTACCTCCACCCAAATAGACTCTACATTATCCAAGCCTAGATCTTCTCTCATAACTGACCCTCATTTCATCTCTTATTAGTAGTGCTAACCCACTACCTTTTCCTTCCTTTTTGACTTTCCAAAAGGACAAATATCCCTGGATATGTGGGAATGTAATAGTTATAGGGGATTCCTGTTTTGATCTCCTTTTAACCATGTCTCCATAATGGCTATCAGATCATAACCATTTACCTTGATTTGCACTGTCAGTTCATCTACCTTATTCCAAATGCTTTGTGCATTTAGATACTGAAGGAGGAAATTTTCCAGAAAACCATATTTGTATCATCAAACATATTTTTATTGGACTAATTGGCACCACTCATAACGGGCCAACAATGCAGAGGGGCACCCCCGGATGGATATTCGATCGGGTCTCCCCCTGCACAGCTGAGAGACTCACGAATTTCAGAAACTGCGGGAGATCCCTAATCTGCCTAGCAACAGCCTGTAGCTGCATTTTAAACTGGCCAAGGAAGATCAAGATCCCTATGAAACGAGACAGAGAGTGGGTTATCAAAACCAAGCTATCACTGAAATATTACCAATTCGGCCAAGGCAGACATAAAAATCTGATAAACTAAGAGATAAGGATAAAAGGTTAAGAATGAAATACCCCAGACACCCAACAGGACAGGATGACATTAACACTCAATCTCACAAGCAGGAAACACAGACACGGAACAATAGGACCAATTTAAATAAGAAGACACATAGAGATAGTAATGGGAAACGCATTTAGACACCGGGGCAGGACCAAGTAATCCCATTAACACGAACACACACCATACAAATGCTAATCCATGAAACTTCCTAGGGACTTTTGAAACTGACAGACCACTTTATACATATTGTAAAAAGATGCATAATCAAATGTTCCCGCTCAAATTTGGAGCCCTATAAAGATCCAGGGCTGATGTAATCCAATTGAGATCAACGTGGCCAAGCCACTGTTTCTGAGCTGGCTACGGGGGTCTCCCTGGGATCCCAGTAAATTGTACAATAAAGACACGCTTTGAACCTTGATTTGCGACTCGGCTTCTATTCTGTGCTGGTAAGGGATATTTCCCTACAACAAAATGGCGTAGTCACGGCAGGATTTGATATCTGACTTCTGACTGATGGCCACAGTTTGAAAGTCGGAATCAAATTTAAACGAATCTGATACAAATCCAGAGCAGTCAAAGGCGAGTGCAGGTCTCCGTTCAAAGTGAGGTACCTTTAAGGGTTAGGGTTTGTCTGTTTTAAGTATTGTTGTCTTGTAGAACTGTATAATCTTGCCTAAGTTTTTAAATTGAAACAGAAGTCCGCACTAAAGAGGTACAGGTCAGAACGACCGCGTGGAAGAAGGTAAGTAACTTTTAACTTTAATAGGAGTAAAGGACCAGAGGTAAAGATAACAGGTTTTGGGCTATTTGATAACAGGAATTAAGACTAATATAAAGATAAGTACCGCATGCAGAACTAATTGGTGTAACTAACCCAGGATTGTAAATGAAACCACTGTCTGTGCCAAGGCAATAGGACAAGGGAGTGCTTGACTCAAGGTGCCCTACCCTAAACTGGACGTTAAGAGGAGAAATCTCCCACGCTAAGGTTGGGTTTTGAAGCGGGCGCTAAGAGGCACAGGCACTCAGGGTGCAAGGCACGGACAGTGTAAATCGGGTAACAACACTGACTCTGAAGGGACGAACAACCTCGGAGTCGATACAGTTACTAACTATAACAGGGGCTTTGATAACAGAGTACAGGTGTGTAAGTGTTGAGGAAAAGTGGACCCGATCCATCCTGACCAAGAGACACGACGACGGAGGATCCATTAGGGACCCGGGCGGAGTTTGATAACCTTGTTCGTCTGTAGGGAACACCACAGCCCATAGCAGGATACCCGGTTTTGGGGGGTAACGGATCAACCCTGCTAGTGGGGGTGGTGGCCGAGCGGGAGGCGTTGTACTTAGAGGGGCTGGGAACAGGGGCGGACAAACCCACTAAACAACCAGCACACATCCCAATAAGACAACACAAAATAGTCCAAGCGTGAGGTGTCAGGAATAGTTGGGGGAGCCCAGGGGAAAG
The DNA here is from genome assembly GCF_964213995.1 of Mustelus asterias. Lineage (NCBI taxonomy): Eukaryota > Metazoa > Chordata > Chondrichthyes > Carcharhiniformes > Triakidae > Mustelus > Mustelus asterias. The sequence goes on from NC_135806.1 coordinate 30,146,941, forward strand.
AGACCCACTGGAACCTCACTACGAGAACCTACAGCAATACAGACGGTGCTGGGGCAGTATCAGTGACAGGAGTTGAGGCACTTTTACTGTAGCAGCCAGCATGCGGGGGTTGCAGGACTGCTAGACAGAAAAATGGCAGACCACGTTGTTAAGGGAGAAACTGCAGTAGCTCTCATTTTGAAGTATCTGTTAGCCAGAGAAGCGATTGTTGCAAAGATGAAACGGAATGGGTGGAACGCATCACAAACTTTAGAAGATCAAAGAAAGTGGGTAGACGGAGTTAAACGGGACAAAACAAAAGTAATGGGAGTAATATTAGTGACCCAGTTAGCTGGACTAATTGAGGAAGTAAATGCCTCTATGGAGGAGAGACACAAAGAGACAGAGCAAATTAAAGTATTACAGGAGAGAGTGAGGGAATTAGAATACAGAAACCACACTGCGGAGATAACGCAGAGATCAGAGGAAACGGACCCTCGGCGCCCATACGAGTCAGTGCAGAAACATACAGCCACTCCAGCATCAAAAGAAAACATAGACAATTATAATCTAGCGCCAGTCACGAGAGGAGGGACGTTAGCACAACCAAAGGCAACCTATAAGCCTTTTACGCCAGGGGAAAGGCAGCAGATGGATAGGAGAGATCTTAGTTTTTGTATTTCAGTGTGTTTGTGAGATCTGGTAGCTTGTCGAAGGTAGGTGGTTGTTGTTGTAATTAGATTGAGAGCAGGGAGCTCTTTGTTCCTGTGGAATGTTTGCTACAGGCAGTGGGTGCAGTACATTGCACCTTGGTTTAGCCTCAGGGGGGCTGGGAGAGTGTTAAAACTGTAAAGATTCAAGTGATAGGATTTCTTGAATTTACTTCTGCTTTGAGTCAATTACAGTTTGGAAGAAAGAAGAATAAAAGCGATTGTCTTAATCAATGTTCAGTATTCTCTTTGAATGTTTTACACTCATCCCAGTCTGAAATGATAAGTTTGAATGAAAAAGGATGTACTGTGGAATGACTTTTGGAAGCTTCCATGTGTGTGTCTGTGTGTGTTTAAACAAAGTGGTTGCGTGGATGCTTTGTTGTTGTTTGTTTTAATGTTAAGAAAGGATTTAAACCTTGGAAGGAAGCATGTGCTCTTTCCTTTGTCTTGAAGTAGAAATTATAAGAGTTAGTTGAGGAGTTAAGAGAAGAAAATAAGTTATTTTGTGGAAAGGTAGAAAAGCAGGAACAAAAGACTGAGGTCTATGAATTAGTTTAAAGTGTATCAAGTCAGTGAAATACAGTATTAATCGCAGAATATCGCGATTTGCGAACGTCAGATAGTTTAGTATTCTGAACTAGTTTAAAATTATGTACTGCCGTCGGAATTTCATGAGCCATCAAGGTTCAAGGTTTGCCAAATATAAAAGCACTGCAAAGCTTAAAACCTAGCCAGTTAAGAAACCAAAATGTTCCTAATCAAATAACTGGTATGTATTGTACCTGCTTTGATTTTGATTCGGCGCCTGTTACTTTTCCTAGAGTGCGGGGGTTTCGATCTGGAGCTCAGTTAAAAAAAAAAAGAAACGGCTTAAATTAAAAGGGTTTGGATATCACGGGTACGATGTGTAAAGTGGTATGATACAACTGCCGCTTGATTATTTTTATTATACAGTATAGCACTGCCATATAGACACAAGAATAACATCAAATCCTGAAAAGCCTTAACCAACTTTGTATGATATATTCATATACTATATTGGGCATGGATAAAGACATAATTATTTTGTGAAGTACTGTGGTGTAGCGCTTGCACGCAAACAGATGATCAAATTAGAGATAGTGTAAGAGTACTCATATAAAGATCGGAACTGTATGGCATGTGATTTTAATGGGGAAAGCGATGTCTTTTGATAAGATTACATACAAATGAATGGATGTCCAATTGCAGCCAAAAAAGGCCAGTACAAAGTGTTATTTAATTCACACTAAGCTTGCTATGGATGGGGGATGCCAATTCAAGTTGATTCGGACCAGGGAACACATTTCACAGGAAAGGTTCTGAAAAACATTTGCCAACTATTAGGAATAAAACAAAAATTTCACATCCCCTATCACCCACAAAGTTCCGGGATGGTGGAGAGGATGAATCGGACTCTAAAAATAACAATGGCAAAAGCAATGCAATCCTCAGGTAGAAATTGGACAGAAGTCCTACCTGCAGTTCTGATGAGGCTTAGGGCGACCACAAATCGAACTACCGGCTTGACTCCATACGAGCTGATGACCGGGCGAGCAATGCACTTACCCGAAAACATTATTACAGGCTGGACAGATGTGGGTCCGATAAAAGATAGGATCCGACAATACATCCGAGACCTTAGCACCCAATTGAAGGGGATGCGCCGGTCCGTAATTTCTAATCAGGCACAGGTCGACGCAGAGGGGGACTCAGAAATATTACCAGAAGTCCCAAAAGCCGGGAGCCGGGTATTAACAAAAGTGCTTCCTGCAAAACCAGGATTTGCCCCAAGATGGCACGGACCTTACGAGGTCATTGTTAGCGGAGATACCTGTGCCTGTATAGATATAAGGGGACAGGGGGTCTGGAAACACTGGACCCAATTAAAACTATATGAGGACAAATGAACTAAAAAATACCGTTTTGCTCATTCAACTTCCACAGGAACCAGGACCAGATCTACTATCAAGACGTCGGAACCAACTACTTTTGATTTGATTGCCTGTTTATTTTCTGTATATACTGTAATTGTAAAATACTGTTGGAAAAAAAAAGAGCGATATGGGAACAGGGACATATCTGATAATAACCCTGACCATTGTAAATACACTCCAACATATGGGGGTTAGGGGAGCAGAACCACCAATCATGGAAGGAAACCTATTCCTGAAAACACACATCCAGATCTATGGGAATAGGACCGCTTGTTACCCCTCAGCGCGATCAGTAAACTCCCTATTCATCGCAACACCAGGGTGGCTCCCACAAGAGTTATTCACTATTGACACATCGGGGGCACCCTGCAAAGAACATATTGGGTACTTTAAGCAAGGGATACAAGGAAGGTGTGTAGAGCTCACTGAGCCGGGAATTCTAAGGGGGACGGGACCCCAACCGGAGGAGACACTTGGGAACTACCCACAATGTTTTAAGGGAGAGGGATGGGGGTGCGTGCATGCCTTTGTCCCTAAAAATGATTCGTGCGCTGAGGCACATTGTGCTCTCCAGGAGTGCCGGGTCCGGGAAGGACACTTCACCTGTGACTGCAAGCAACAGAAATGCATTGCAGTCACCGCGGGTAGGCAGCTTATGTGTGGCAAGTGCAACAGCACCCACGTAAGCTCAGCCTCAGGGACATATCCATTTGATTCTCACCAAGAGGTACAATCAAGTGGACAGTCCAGGGGGAGGGAAGGTTCCACAAGATGGGGCCATGCGGTCAAACGACCCCGGGGTAATGCATGTTATCGGGTTAAAGACGGGTACGTGTTTTATTTAAAAATGTATATATGACGGCCACAGACAGGCCTCCAAGGTTCTTTTCCGTAGGGACAATCAGACCTCTCACGGTTCCATGCCCAAGTGAAGGGCATGTCCAGAAACGCATAGTGACCAGGGCCATCAGCGCAGAATTTTGCTCCGACTGGCAGGCCCCTGTCACACTAGGGTCTTCTTTAGGATATGGATTTCTGGGGACACTATCCCTGGGAGGCGCCGCAGGGGTGATCAGTGCCAGTAATAGGAACTTCTTCATATGTGGACTGACCATTTTAGGAAACAACACCCTACAAGCATTAGGCGCAATTGACCAAGAACTCGCAGAACTCAGACTATACACACAACAAACGAGATATGCGGTGGACTATCAGCTAGCCAGACAAGGGGGGGTATGCACCATCATCAAGGAAAAATGCATCACATACGTACACGACAAGACACTAAACATAACAGCAGCCATGTCCGGGATACAAAAGCAATTGGATAACTTTAAACAGGGGTTAACAGGGACTGATGGGTGGTTAGGATGGCTGTTTAACACAGTTTGGGGAGCATATATTATGAAGGGATTGATCCTAGTAGTAGCCATCCTGTTCACACTCTGCCTTGGCCTAACCTGTATTAAAGTGATATGTGCAAATATTACATCAGGAATGCTACCCACTGCCAGTATCCAGATGCAAGAACTTAACAACGACCCAGAAGAGGAGGAACAACGGCAAGGACAACAGCTGTACAAATCACTGTTCCTCTGAAGGTCGTCCATGGGGGGTCAGCCATGAATGGCACCCCCTGGACGAGAGGAGGGACTGAAGGAGGAAATTTTCCAGAAAACCATATTTGTATCATCAAACATATTTTTATTGGACTAATTGGCACCACTCATAACGGGCCAACAATGCAGAGGGGCACCCCCGGATGGATATTCGATCGGGTCTCCCCCTGCACAGCTGAGAGACTCACGAATTTCAGAAACTGCGGGAGATCCCTAATCTGCCTAGCAACAGCCTGTAGCTGCATTTTAAACTGGCCAAGGAAGATCAAGATCCCTATGAAACGAGACAGAGAGTGGGTTATCAAAACCAAGCTATCACTGAAATATTACCAATTCGGCCAAGGCAGACATAAAAATCTGATAAACTAAGAGATAAGGATAAAAGGTTAAGAATGAAATACCCCAGACACCCAACAGGACAGGATGACATTAACACTCAATCTCACAAGCAGGAAACACAGACACGGAACAATAGGACCAATTTAAATAAGAAGACACATAGAGATAGTAATGGGAAACGCATTTAGACACCGGGGCAGGACCAAGTAATCCCATTAACACGAACACACACCATACAAATGCTAATCCATGAAACTTCCTAGGGACTTTTGAAACTGACAGACCACTTTATACATATTGTAAAAAGATGCATAATCAAATGTTCCCGCTCAAATTTGGAGCCCTATAAAGATCCAGGGCTGATGTAATCCAATTGAGATCAACGTGGCCAAGCCACTGTTTCTGAGCTGGCTACGGGGGTCTCCCTGGGATCCCAGTAAATTGTACAATAAAGACACGCTTTGAACCTTGATTTGCGACTCGGCTTCTATTCTGTGCTGGTAAGGGATATTTCCCTACAACAATACAAAGCCTTTAGGCTTGCCTTTTTGCCATTTTTAATTATCCTAGTTATTCTTTATATTGTGGCCCTATTTGCCTTTCACCCTTGATTGTCCTGTCTACTGTTTTTGCATTTTAATGTTTTTATTTTGATTAATGTCCTTGTTTCTCTTCCCCTTGTCATCCTGCTTAGGTTCCCATCCCCTGTCATTCTAATTCAAGTAAGAAGTCTCACAACAGCAGGTTAAAGTCCAACAGGTTTATTTGACAGCACAAGCTTTCAGAGCACTGCCCCTTCATCAGGTGAGGAGGAGTTGTGCTCACAAACAGGGCATATATAGACACAAACTCAATTTACAAGATAATGGTTGGAATGCGAGTCTTAACAGGTAATCAAGTCTTAAAGTTACAGACAATGTGAGTGAAGAGAGGGCCAAGCACAAGTTAAATACATGTGTATTGTCTCCAGCCAGGACAGTTAGTGAGATTTTGCAAGCCCAGGCAAGTCGTGGGGGTTACAGATAATGTGCTATGAACCTAAGATCCTGGTTGAGGCCGTCCTCATGTGTGCGGAACTTGGCTATCAGCAAACTGATTGCCAAGTTCCACACACAAACTGATAGCCATCATGTTGCCAAATAAACCTGTTGGACTTTAACCTGGCATTGTAAGACTTCTTACTGTGCTTACCCCAGTCCAACGCTGGCATCTCCACATCATTCTAATTTAAACCCTCCTCAACCACAATATCAAATACTCATCCTAGGACATCAATCACGGTACTGCCCAGGTGTAACCCATCCAATTTGTACTGGTTCCACCTTCCTCAGAGCCAGTCCCAATGTCCCGGGAATCTGAAACCTTCCCCCTTGCACCATCTTTCCAGACATGTATTCATCTGATACATCCTCGTATTTCTACTTTGACTAGCACATGGCACTGAGATCCTGAGATCACTACCTTTGAGGTCCTAAATTTCAACTTACTTCCTAACCCCCTACAATCAACTTTTAGGACCTCATCCTTTTTTTTAACATATGTCATTGGTACCAATGTATACCATATTTTTGGCTGTTCACCCTCTCCCTTCAGAATATTCTTAGTTGCTCTGAAACATGCTTGATCCTAGCTCCAGGGAAGTAACATTCCATCTGAGTGTAATTTGCAGCCACAGAAATGCCTATCTATTCCCCTTACAATTGAATCCCCTATAACTATTGCATTCCCACATTTTCTTCTCTCCTGTGCAGCAGAGTCAGTCATGGTGCAACAAATTGGGCTGTTAGTCCTTTCCCCTGAGAGGTCATTTCTCCAGCAGTATCCAAAGCGGTATATCTGTTCTGCAGGGAAATGGTCACAGGAGGTTCCTGCACTGCCTGCCTAGTCCCCCTCCTCTGCCTGGTGGTTACCCATTCTCCTTCTGCCTGTGGAGTCTTAACTTGTGTGCCCACCTCTCTATACATGCTATCCGCAATACTCTCAGCTTTGAGGATACTCTGCAGTATCCCCAACTGCTGCTCTAGCTCAGCAACCTAGACTGTCAGGAGCTGCAGCTGGAGACACTTCTTGCACACATGCTGGTCCTGGACACTGGAAATGTTCCTGGCTTCCCACATGGAGCACACCATGGCTTTGAGTTCTCCTGCCATGACTTACCTCCTTGAATTAAACCTTTTAAATCAATCCCTCAAGGGCCCTTCTTTCCTGATCCATGTTACCACAGAACATACAAACTATAAACCACAAAAACATCTCACAAACTGTAAGCAATAAAAGTAGTAAATGTTCACCCAACCTTACCCACTACTTACTAATCAACTCTCTTCTTTGTAGCCTCTATAGCTGCAGCACAGCAAGACCACTCTCTAAAGATTGGTGACATTGGAAAGCAAAGAAAAAATGCAAACGGTTAGATAGAGAAGGTGGGGAAATACTTAATTTATAAAAATTTAAGGTCAGATAGGCTCAGAGAATTGCGGTCTTGGTCAGAGCAAAAGCCATACCAAGCTATGATGCATCTGGAAAGGATGCTTTCTATAGTGCATCTATAAAAATTGGTGTGCTAAGTAGGAAAAAAGGTGAATTTGACAACAACACTTGAGTAGCCCCAAATTGGGTGATTGGAGGTGTAGGATGAGTCAAAGGTTAGAATGGGTTAGAATTATTGGAGGGGTGTAGGATTGGTCTGGTGTGGTTGGAGGGGTAGTCAGGACTGCAAGTAGTTGGAGATGAGGAGGGTAATGATAGGGTGGAGACTCTTCCCCCTCTGCACTGAATTCTCACTGTGTTTGAACTTCCTGATACCCACACTTACTCTGGCAGTGTCTCATTCCGAATGTGCTCTCTCCCACTGCTCATCTGCAAAGCTCACTGGACGTGCACTTCTAACAGTGATTTTCTTCAATAGAGCGTGGGTGAGCTGAGATAACTCACACATCAGTTAAGCTTGAATAATAATCATCATATATTGAGGCCCTAATCAGGCTTTAGGTAATTGACACTAACTGTCACTCAGTCAGCTGAATCAACTACCTTTTATAATACATCGCAGATAACAAAGCTACTCCATCACTTTTTCTTCTCTGTCTGTCCTTACAAAAAGTCATATACCCCTGAATATTTAGTTCCCAATTTTGATCTCCTTGTAACCATGTCTCTGTCATGGCTATAAGATCATATCCATTCACCTCAATTCTTTTATTTTGTGCTGCTTGCTTTTCCTATGGGTCAGAGATCCTCTGAATTGTTCTCTTTTGCACCTATTAACACTGAATGTATTGTCCGACATACTTTTACTTCTGCTTTCTTCCTCAATGGATTGCAATTAAAGCTTAACTTACAATGTTGCAAAATAACTTAAACTGGCACTGTATGAATTGTGAATCTAATTCAGTTTCAAACCTGGTTTATTAAGTGATTGAGGGGTCCGTTGAATCCCATGGTTATTCTCTGAGCCTATCTGACCTTAAATTTTTATAAATTAAGTATTTCTCCACCTTCTCCATCTAACCATTTGCAAGGGGCCAGAACTTCTGAAGAGTGTCAATCACATTCAGATTGCTATTCTACTTCTTTTTAAACTTACCTTAGTTGGGAGCTGCGCATTTCTTACTCGGACCCTGGTGAGAAAAGTGCAGTGCAGTAGGTTCTTGAGGCCTTCAGTGCAAGGCAGCATCGACATGGTGCCATGTCCCCTTTTTGGGGCACTAGCTGAGGTAAACTGGCAATTTTATAGGTTTCAGCTACTTTCAGAAGCCAAGAGAAGGTAATTATGTAAGGTCAGTCGGTGGAGGGATGGGGTGATTGGAGGTGTAGGTTGAGTCAAAGGTTAGAATGGGTTAGAATTATTGGAGGGGTGTAGGATTGGTCTGGTGTGGTTGGAGGGGTAGTCGGGGCTGCAAGTAGTTGGAGATGAGGAGGGTAATGATAGGGTGGAGACAGTAATCAGGGAAAGGTCAGTCAAGTGGGAGTAATCATGGAACCGGGATGGTAGTCAGGAGTTAGTCAGGTGGTGAAGAAGGTGGTCAATGCGGAGTTGGGGTTTGGGTGAGTTGTCAGGAGCTCCTGTGCAGAGACAGGGATGATCACAAGTAGAGTTACCCAGAAGTCAGAAATGTTTTTAATCCCTCTCCCTTTTCCTAGGTGCCTATTCTGCTCAGAGAGCTGGAACCATCCAAGTGTCCAAATTAAATACGAGTGTCGGATGATTCTCAGTGCAAGGGAACTGCCCAAGGAAAGTTTCAACTACCTGGGCAAGTGCTGTGCAGTCCTTGCATGGGGACACCTTGATGATCGTCCAGGACCTTTTCTCGTCTACCTCCCAAGTATGACCTCCTCGAGATGGGAACTTCTGGGCCTTGGTTTTTGGGATATATATCTGAACTTGCATGTACCCAGTGATGTTCAGAGCTCTTTCTTAAAGATGGTGGAGCCAAGCAAGGTAGGCAGTGCTCTGTAGGGTTGGAACTCAAGTTGTAGTTATCGGCATCTGATAGGTACCCCAAGATTCCTCTTGCAGATATCATCCAGAACTCAACTAAGATAGAAGTCTTTAGGCTGTGTAACTCCTTTCCTGCTTCACTTTGCTTTCTCCTAAAATGTTGAAAACACAGTTTTGGGGCTACTCAAGTGTTGTCGAATTCACCTTTTTTCCTACTTAGCACACCAATTTTTATGGATGCACTATAGAAAGCATCCTTTCCAGATGCATCATAGCTTGGTATGGTTTGTGCTCTGACCAAGACCGCAAGAAACTACAAAGGGTTGTGAATGTAGCCCAGTCCATTACGCAAACCAGCCTCCCATCCATTGACTCCATCTACACTTCCTGCTGCCTCAGAAAAGCAGCCAGCGCAGTGGTACTGCTGCCTCAGTGCTAGGCACCCAGGTTCAATTCCAACTTTGGGTGACTGTATGTGTGAAGTTTACATGTTCTCCACATGCCTGCGTGGGTTTCCTCCGGGTGCTCAGGTTTCTTCCCACCGTCTAAAGATGTGCAGGTTAGGTGGATTGGCCATGCTGCCACCAGACTTTTGAATGGAACTACCTTATATTAAGTTGATCTTTCTCTGCATTCTAGCTATGGCTGTAATACTATATTTTTGCACCCTCTCCTTTCCTTCTCCCCTATCTACTCTATGAACGGTATGCTTTGTATAGTGCACAAGAAACAATACTTTTGACTGTATATCAATACATGTGACAATAATAAATCAAATCAATTAATTCACCTAGGCTCTTGCTCTTCATCTCTGTTGATCCAACATAAAAGGTAAGCCTTACTTCTGTGCAACTTGAATCATTTTGAAACTATGAAAAGACCGTGACTGAAACCAATTATCCCACAGCCACCAGTAACATATTGTAAATGCAAAAAGACCTTTGGCTATGTTTAATACAATATATCAGAATATTTTGCCAAATCACAGAGCCTCGGACCAATAAATCTTGAAGATGATATTCAATTAAAGTAAAAGCACTGACAGCAGGCTGCACATAATAATTTAAACCAACACTCAAGAACATTTACCAGTTGTGCGGCTGGAGGTTATTCATTATGCTAATTCTGAATGCATATGAAATAAAATTATTTGGAGGAACACAGGGGGACAAATAATTAGAATCATTTAAAGCTGTATGGGACCAATTTGACTATGCATGGTTATTTGCAATTTCTAATTCTACAATTATAGAGGGTTTGAGCCTGCAGGACCACACCAGTAAACTACCAATCATTTGCTCAACAACCCTCTCTAATCGGTGATATTTCCCTCGGAAATGTTACAAGCCAAGCTGTCATTAGTATTTGGATTTTCCAGTTCATTAGTTAACTCACAAACAGAAATCTTTTCTCATTGTTGTGAACGGTATGCTATTGTAGGGAAACAGAAAGAGTGCCAGCATGGGCCTAAAATTTCACACAGGTCCTCTCAGCCTTTGGGGACTGAAGGAAATCCTGTGGAAATCCAGACTTTTGCCACTAGGGGATAGTGTTGCTTCTTCCTACTCTAGTTTGTCCCCTGTGGCCTTATGAAACGTCTGGGTTGTTTTACATACTAAAGCAATATAGTATTTTAAACAAATTACACCATTTTACATTAAAGTCAGAAATATATTGTATCTGTGAAAAGTAAAACACCCTTTCTTTTTCCGGGACCTCAAAATAAATTGTTCTGTTGAGAGCAATGTCCATGCCATACTGGGCTAATAGGATGAGCTTAATAGTTTCAGCAGGTAGAGTCTCATATGTGTAATATACATAAAATGGACAGGAGTAGACTAAGGTATTCAATTAGAACAAAATGATCACTAATATCTGGGAATCCACCTCGGACAAGCGGAGGCCACTTTGCTTTTATTTCTCAAACATGATCAATAATCCCTAAATTTATTTCTAATGGTAAGGGCCTCAATGATGACATGATTGCTTTCTACCATGCTCTGAAACCTTTTCTATTTAACCTTTAAAGAGGGCAGACATCACCAACTCCAAAACTTCCAGCGGTACTTACACAAAAACAGTTCTATCATTCAGCGTATCATAAACATGTAGCTAAGAACACAACCACATAAGAAATTGGAGTAGGAGCAGGCCATTCAATTCTTCGAACCCATTCTACCAGTAAATAAGATCATGGCTGATGTTCTGTACCATTTTCCTGCACTATCCCGGATTCCCTCGATGCTTTAAATAGTCTAAATTGATCTTAGTCTTGAACATACTCAAAGTCTGAGCCTCTGGGGCAGAGAATTCCCAAGATCTACCACCCTCTGAGTGAAGAAACTAGTTGTGATATTATAGATTTTTAAGGACAAATGTTCAAAAAGCATAAGTTTGCCAAAGACTGTTCAGAAAAGGGATGTGTGGACAGAAAACTTGGCCCCTTTCTGTGTTGGTTTCAAAGTCTTATCAAACTGCTTATTTCAAGAAGGATCATTATTCAATGAGTGTTCCACAAGTGTAAATGAGAGCCTCCCACTTGCTGGTCTTCTTTCAGAACAAAGACAACGGAGATAAAGACCTTCATGAAAATCTATTGAAGCAGCCAAGGTGGGAGAGAGGCTGTTTGAATGGTCAATACTTCATAGGAAACATGATTCGTCAGTTTGGGAGCAGCCATCTTTGGTTTTCATAAGTAGGAAAAAGAAAGAAAGCTGCCAAAAGAGATAATCATCTTGATCATGAGAGAGACAACTTGAAGCAGAAAGTGCTTCTCAACAGAAGAGAGCGAGGATGTTTTCCAGAAATGGCTGCGCTAAACCTGACTACCAAGAGATACCACCTGCAGTACTGGAAATGTGAAAACAGGAGACCTCACTCACTCCCAAGACATGTTCTGCTTGTTGAGTCATAGAAATCATAGAAACCCTACAGTGCAGAAGGAGGCCATTCGGCCCATCAAGTCTGCACCGACCACAATCCCACCCAGGCCCTACCCCCATATCCCTACACATTTACCCGCTAATCCCTCTAACCTACACATCTCAGGACTCTAAGGGACAATTTTAGCATGGCCAATCAACCTAACCCGCACATCTTTGGACTGTGAGAGGAAACCGGAGCACCCGGAGGAAACCCACGCAGACACGAGGAGAATGTGCAAACTCCACACAGACAGTGACCCAAGCCAGGAATCGAACCCAGGTCCCTGGAGCTGTGAAGCAGCAGTGCTAACCACTGTGCTACCGTGCCACCCTGCAAACTCCACCTGCAAACTCCAACTCTTCAACTACGGAAGCCATCAGAGCTGCCAAACTGAACCTCTACTTCCAACCCCTCCATTTTGGAAAGATGGAATTCAAGCAACAGGATTGCAACAATGGATTTTACAGTCTTGCTCATCCCGAAACTGGTAAACCCTGCCCAAGGTCAACGGACCTTTCCATGGTCCGCCCCTCGCCTGTGCTGATTCCCATGATGGGTGGAACAGTAAAATTTACCCCAATATCTCTCAGACTGAAACAAAAGCAGAAAACACTGGAAAGTCTCAGCAGGTCTGGCTGCATCTGTGAGGAGAGAATCAAGCCAACGTTGCGAGTCTAGATGATTCTTCATCAGAGCTGACGAAGCTCTGACAAAGGGTCATCTAAACTTGAAACATTGGCTCTATTCTCTCCCCACAGATGCTGTCAGACCTGCTGAGATTTTCCAGCTTTTTCTGTTTTTGTTTCGGATTCCAGCATCCGCAGTATTTTGCTTTTATCTCACAGACTGATTTGAAATCTCATCATTAAGTGTCTTTCTATCTTTATCTGCTTTTAATCTTGGTACCAGTATTTTAGTCAGCAATTTTATCACTTTTACTGGAGAAACCTTTAGCATTGGTTTGTGCAATAAACTAATCATTATCTTGTTTAAGACTAAATCTTGTCTGCAGGGTTTCTTATAATTGAATCACTCATGAATTAAAAAGGGGCTATGTATATGCACACTAATTCATAGCTCATGGATGACTTCAGTGCCTTTTATGTGATCCTGACACAGAATAAGACAAATCTGTTTCCCATCTACCTGAATAGACTTGTGCTGCCTGTCTTATACCAATAATTTCTGAAGGTTCAGAAAATGTTTTCTGTAGCAGGGACCGAAGCTGCCTCTTTGTTTATCACAGTACTTTTCCCTTGCGTCTTCAAGCATATTCACTGGAGAATCACAAAGGTAGTCAGTGATGCAGATAATCAACATTAACTGCAGTTTGTCTTGTTATTGTTACGACCCAAGATAAAGTATTTCCTGTAACCTAACTCATTTTTCTTTCTGAAGGTGGCTGTGTAGGCAACACATTCATGCTGAACAGAATTCATGTTTGGCATTGCAACACTTAAGTGTAAGAATGATTATTAAATTTCCTTATTTAATAACTAGCATCATGAAATGGTGTCTCAGCTGTATTCTTCCACACTGTGCAGAGCAGCAGTTGTAATCAAAGTGTAAATTCTCTCACCTTGAAGCTTTGGTTTCTCATCAGGTCAGAGCCAGGCAACATTTAGTGACACCTTTTCAGGTAATTTTCTCTTAATTTTGAGCTGTGCCTGAGTAACCTGGCGGCTTAAATAGCAAATGTTATAATACGAAGTGGCTCAACTCTCTTTCACTTCCTAGAAATTCTTCCTTGGTCATACTATAATTAAATCAGAAAAAAATAGCTGCAGGAGGAGCAGCAGAAGATCACAGTTGATCTGATTGAGGTCTTAACATTCCTGCCTGCACCCCCGTAACCCCTGACTCCATTGTAGATACACAAATCACTTTTTCTTAATCATTCGTGGGACATGGGCGTCGCTGGTTGGCCAAGGTAGATGGGATCTCACCCTTCTCTGCAATGGTGTCAACACTCTCACAGTGAAGTGTTGTTGGAGGCTCAGTGGTTTGCTTTCTCTAACTGAGCTCTAGTTCATTTATATTGTTCATGCTCCAAATCCTGGAGGAATGGCTGTCTGCAATGTGGCTGATGGAATTTGGAAGACTGCTATGGTTTAGAACTGCAGCATTTAGCAAGATGGTTCAATCTATCACGTTTATTGCAGCATTTAGCAGATGCCAAACATGTAGTTCTATTCAGAGGGTGATGGCCACCACAGTTGGGGCAAGGCGCGCCCTAGCCGTGAAAATGTCTGTTTCCTACCTGAACTCCTTGTTTTTTTCTGACTGTTTGCTTCACAGAGATACTAATGCCTGATTACAATGTTAAATTGTTCTCTCGAAGTAGCTGATTTTGGACAAAGATCACCATGGATCCCACAGACTACGCAATTCTTGACTAACTCATCAGCGAGGGTGCCAAACGCATATTTTTTTGCTAACATATTTAAGGTTGCAGTAAATTATTGTTTCTATTCATCAAATCTCTGGTTTGTAGAGCTGAGTGTTATGTTCTTTACCAACAAGCAAATGCTCTCAAACTTTCAATACAGCATCTTGATGTCCTCTGTCTCATTTTTTTGGAAGACAAAAGATTCAAACTTCTTTATAACCTCGGAGCCTTCTAGGTTTACTAAGGTGGATGCTTGTAACTCTTTTCGTTTGTTTGATAACCTGGCACAGCAGTAGATGTGCCATTCCTTTTCAAACTCGGTCCATTTGTCTGCAAAATTTTCAAACATAAGTCTGTCAATGCAGTGAAGTTCTTGTGCTATATTGCCAACTCCTGACACCATGCAGAAGTGCTGGGTCCCAATGACTGCCAACCAAGGATTTAAAAGAACAATAGTTTAAGTACTCTGAACAGCTCTAACATGGTTCCACTCTGCTCTGGAGAGAACTCCTGCACATACGACACGTGACCCTTTAAGTGGTCATGTCATCACGTCAGCACATGACCTCTTGGTCTACACTGATGATATCTGTTGACCCCCACATGAATATTTTAATGAGAGACACACTTTTATTGGGCAGAACCGCTGGAGTAAATTGATGACAATAGGAACAGGCTGACCTCCAGCAATAAGTTATTGATTTAAAAAACTATCATCTTGTTACCAACCTGTTACAAATAGAGTCATGGTGAAGCAAAAATAGTACTCCATAACTGAACCTCAAAACTCTCCTCGGTACATTAAAGCAGCATATTTAATAACAGATAGCTTTATATCTTACTGTGACTTAGAGCTCACACAGGAATTTGTTTATTGTGACCTGCGGAGCCCATGGGAAGAATTGTTAAAATTTATAGATGACTACATATCTGCACAAGCAGGTCAAAAGCCACCTCTGCACATTTGTGTGACAATGATATAGTTAAGAAAGCCCACCAATGCCTCTACTTTCTCAGAAGACCAAGGAAATTTGACATATCAGCTATGACTCGCACCAACTTTTGCAGATGCACCATAGAAAGCATTCTTTCTGGTTGTATCACAGCTTGGTATGGCTCCTGCTCTGCCCAAGACCTCAAGAAACTACAAAGGGTCGTGAATCAAGCCCAGTCCATCACGCAAACCAACCTGCCATCCATTGACTCTGTCTACACTTCAGGCTACCTCAAAAGCAGTCAGCATAATCAAGGACTCCATGCACCCCAGACATACTCTCTTCCACCTTCTTCCATTGGGAAAAAGATACGAAAGTCCGAGGTCACGTACCAACGGACTCGAGAACAGCTTCTTCCTTGCTGTCATCAGACGTTTGAATGGACCTACCTCGCACTAAGCTGATCTATTTCTACGTCCCAGCTATGACTAACACTACACTCTACACTCTCTCCTTTCCTTCTCTATGAATGGTATGCTTTGTCTATATAGCATGCAAGAACAATACTTTTCACTGTATGCTAATACATGTGACAATAATAAATCAAATCAAAAAAGATAAAATGATAAGAGATGCAGTACACATGTAGATTTAAAGATAATTTAACAATGTTTGGTTCATTTTGATGTTAGAGAACACCTTCCAAATACATTGGATTTAACTTAGAATTGGACCAATTTAATAAGAAGCAATTGGACTCATGCATCACAGAGTGTTCATTGGATCAGAAAGCATTGACTTTCCTTCATCATCCATTATGTCAGCCAATATTCTGAATGTGAGTGAGTAATTGAGTTGATCTATAGCATCTTGTGAATGGCTAACTAAATTTAACTCAAACCAGCATCATAATTACCAAGAGGTGAATGAATCTAATCATGAAATGACTGTTCACAACAAGATGGAATGGAAATTGAGTGATTACTTTTGCAGTAGCTCTTTGATGTGTTGAAGTAGCAGCAGTAGCTTTTTGAGATTGCACATGATGTGATTTATCATATTCATCTAGTTGAAGAAAGGACCAAGGCTGAATGCTTAACTCTGAGAACTTGACAAAGTGAGCAGGTTGAAAGGATTAATCTCTTTCTAAAATTTAATCAAGTTACCATTTAGATTTTAACATTGGGTCATAGCTTCCTGGATCCCCACTGTTGGATTTCGGAGGTAGAGAGGGGGAGGTACCTCAAGAATCCCTCTTGGAAGTCCCTATGCAAAGGTTTGCCTGGCAATTGTCCAGAAGGGCTAACCTTCGTCGGACAATTGCACTGGACTAGGAACCAAAGCTAGGAGACATGATGGGCTATGCACCAGCTTAATTCATGTTTCACCCCATATAAATGGTTACATGTTATTAGCTTGTTCAATCTGTATGGTATAAAATGGTTTGCACACAGTTAGGATTCACGTATACTATTACGTCTCAGTATCACTTGTTGTCGCAAGTTAAATGGTGAGGGTGTAGCCAAGTGATGACATAATGATGTGACGATGCAGCTATTTAAAGGGAAGCATGAATTCACTCTGGAGCGTGGGCTGAATGGAGCCATGTAAGAGCCTTGTTGTAAGTTCTTAGTCACCAGTCATTGGAACCCTACAATCAGGGGCCCCAACAATACAGAATGATAGAGGTTTACAGCATGGAAACAGACCCTTCGGCCCATGTTGCCCAGTTTTCATCATTAAGCTAGTCCCAATTGTCCATGTTTGGCCCATATCCCTCTCTACCAATCTTATCCACGTAACTGTCTAAATGCCTTTTAAAAGACAAAATTGTACCACCTTTTCTACTACCTCTGGCAACTCATTCCAGACACTCACAACCCTGTGTGTGAAAAAACTGCCCCTCTGGACCCTTTTGTATCTCTCCCCTCTTACCTTAAACCTATGCCCTCTAATTTTAGACTTCCGTACCTTTGGGAAAAGATATTGGCTATCTCGCTGATCTATGCCCCTCATTATTTTATAGACCTCTATAAGATCATCCCAAAGTCTCCTATGCTCCAGGGAAAAAAGTCCCAGCTATCCAGCCTCTCCTTATAACTCAAACCACCAAGTCCTAGCATCCTAGAAAATATTTTCTGCACTCTTTCTAGTTTAATAATATCCTTTCTATAATAGGGTGACCAGAACTCTACACAGTATTCCAAGTGTGGCCTAACCAATACCTTGTACAACTTCAACAAGGCATCCCAACTCCTGTATTCAATTTTCTGACAAATGAAATCAAGCATGCCGAACGTCTTCTTCACCACCCTGTCTACCTGTGACTCCACTTTCAAGAAACTATGAACCCATACCCCCAGATCTCTTTATTCTATAATTCTCCCCAATGCCCTACCATTAACTGAGTAAGTCCTGCCCCGATTCGACTATCAAAATGCACCACCTCACATTTATCTAAATTAAACTCCATCTGCCATTCATTGGCCCAATGATCAAGATCCCATTGCAATCCCAGATAACCTTCTTCACTGTCCACTATACCAATCTTGGTGCCATCTGCAAACTTACTAACCATGCCTAAATTCTCATCCAAGTCATTAATATAAGTGACAAATAACAGTGGACCCAGCACTGATCCCTGAGGCACACTGCTGGTCACAGGCCTCCAGTTTGAAAAACAACCTTCCACAGCCACCCTCTGTCTTCTATCATTAAGCCAATTTTTTATCCAATTGGCTACCTCACCCTGGATCCCAAGAGATTTAACCTCATGCAGCAACCTACCATGCGGTACCTTGTCAAAGGCCTTGCTAAAGTCTACGTAGACAATGTTGACTGTATTTCTCTCATCTGTCTTCTTGGTTACCCCTTCAAAAAACTCAATCAAATTCGTGAGACATGATCTTCCACTCACAAAGCCATGCTGACTGTCCCTAATCAGTCTTAGCCTCTCTAAATGCCTGTAGTTCCTGTCTCTCCAAATACTTTCCAACAACTTACCCACTGCAGACTTTAGGCTCACTGGTCTGTAGTTCCCAGGCTTTTCAGTGCAGCCCTTCTTAAACAAAGGCATATTTGCCTAAACATTTTCCACCCTTCAATCTTCAGGCACCTCACCTGTGGCTGTCGATGATTCAAACTGGCCTGTATTTCCCAGGCTTTTCCATGCAGCCGCAATTTCCTCCCTAGCTCCCACAACATCCTGGAACACACTTGGGGTGGCACGGTAGCACAGTGGTTAGCACTGCTGCTTCACAGCTCCAGGGTCCCGGGTTCGATTCCTGGCTCGGGTCACTGTCTGTGTGGAGTTTGCACATTCTCCTTGTGTCTGTGTGGGTTTCCTCCGGGTGCTCTGGTTTCCTCCCACAGTCCAAAGATGTGCGGGTTAGGTTGATTGGCCAGGTTAAAAATTGCCCCTTAGAGTCCTGAGATGCGTATGTTAGAGGGATTAGTGGGTAAATATGTGGGGGTAGGGCCTGGGTGGGATTGTGGTCGGTGCAGACTCGATGGGCTGAATGGCCTCCTTCTGCACTGTAGGGTTTCTATGATTTCATCAGGTCCCTGGGATTTATTTACCTTGATGCGCTTTAATATTTCCAGCACTGCCTTCTCTGTAATATGTACACTCCTCAAAATATCATAATTTATTTCCAAGTTCCCCAACATCCATGCCTTTCTCAACAGTAAATACTGATGAGAAATATTAATTTCTCACCCATCTCCTTGTGGATCCGCACATAGATGACCTTGTTGATCCTCAAGAGGCCCTATTTTCTCTCTAGTTACTCTTTTGCCCTTTATATATATTCGTAGAAGCTCTTTGGATTCTTATCTGCCAAACCAATCTTGTGTCCCTTTTTATCCCTCAATTCTCATCCTATTCATGTATTTGTCAGGACGCCTCTTAAAAGTCACTTTCATATGTGCTTCCACTACTTCCCCCAACAACGAGTTCTAGGCACCCACCACCCTGTGTAAGGAAATGCCTCGTATGTGTCTAAAGATGTATAAAATATCATATATATATCTTCGTGTTAATCAGCACTGCTTCCACCACTTCCTCAAACCACTCACAAACAGGCATTTGCCATTTTCAATACTACTTAAAGGAATCATTAGCCAATGAAAGTGTAAGCTAGGAGGACAGTCAGCGTCATTTTATCGATTCTTTTGTGAAATGTCCTTAATTTCAATTTCCATTCTGCAATGAGAACATAAATTGTTTTCCCATTCCTTAAATATGCTGCTTTACTGGCTACCCCACACCAATCTTTTTAACCTTCCCTATGAAGATCTACTTATTAGCATCCACCATAATATAATCTCTTTGCCAGATTTCTCATCCTTTCAAATGGGGCGGCACGGTAGCACAGTGGTTAGCACTGCTGCTTCACAGCTCCAGGGTCCCGGGTTCGATTCCCGGCTCGGGTCACTGTCTGTGTGGAGTTTGCACATTCTCCTCGTGTCTGTGTGGGTTTCCTCCGGGTGCTCCAGTTTCCTCCCACAGTCCAAAGATGTGCAGGTTAGGTTGATTGGCCATGTTAAATTGCCCCTTAGTGTCCTGGGATGCGTAGGTTAGAAGGATTAGCGGGTAAATATGTGGGGGTAGGGCCTGGGTGGGATTGTGGTCGGTGCAGACTCGATGGGCCGAATGGCCTCCTTCTGCACTGTAGGGTTTCTATGATTTCTATGAGATGCCAATTAGTAGGATGATTAATGTGACTGGCTTGAATCTTCTATTTAAATGAAGCCCAACCTGATGGTTTGAGTTGGTAAATGGTGTAGTTGCCCATTTTATACACTGCCCATTATATGACAAATACAAAAATGGAGCCACTTTTTTCCTAAAATGTTTGGCAAGATATCTGTTGAGAACTTTCCTTCATTCCTAAACAGAAATAAGTGAAAATCTAAATTGTTTCGAATCTGACACCTTTCATTTCATGATCATCAAAAGGTTAAGAAATCTGAAAAAGCAGAATGCACCTCTTTCTTTAGATTTAGTAGATGCCATTTTTGTGGCAAACCTCCTGCAGAGCTTTCCCCGGATCAACTTTGAACTATCTCAGGATGAATGACCAAATAAATTCCCTGTCAAGAACTGGAACTGCAGTCCTTTCACTATCATAGTCATGCCAAATTTATCTTCATTCCAGCAGACTGCAATCTCAGACATTTCAAAGAACATAACTGTAGGTGTCTTTCAAATAATCCAGTGCAATATAAGATTCTACGATGTGATGTTGGAAGTTCAATTAGAATGACCCTGTTAAAGAAACCTTTGTACTGAGGGACAATAGGTCTGGAGCTTGCTGTCAAACGTACTTTTGACAGCTCAGTAAGTTTTCAGTTTCTCAGACAACAGGTTACGTTGGGTTGAAGACAGTTTGGACAACAAACCACAACTAACTTTGTATTCGATTCCTGTGGATGGATTTGACAAAATTGAGAGCATTTGAAATCAAACTCACAGCAAGCTCCAGACGAGACAGAATTCAAATAAAAGGTACTGCAAACATGCCAGTGTGATGGCATGGGAATGACAATCCTTGTGAAGGATATGAACTAATCTTACCTATGTTACAAAGTCAGTTAATTTAAGCAAATTTGTGGAGCCGATGATACATAATTCCTGACATAGTGAATACACCACCGAGCCAGAATTGCAAACACCAGCAAAGGCAGAGCAGGCTTTAGTTGAATTTGTGTGAATAGAGGTGGAGAGGAAGGTCAAAATTGAGATTGGCAGAAGAGGACTGAGCTGGGAGCTGGAAAATGCTGACACATCCAACCAAGGTTTAAGGAAGGAGCCGTACACATTTGCAGACCATGCTGAGAGGTTAAAGGTAAATTATAAAGATTCTTGGAAAGGAAATGAAGATGGTCCTCCAAAGTCACATTGGTCAACCTCAAAATAACTGGAAAAGGGGATCATGACAATCCTCCTTCCCACTAGCTCTGCCACAGAACAGTACAGCTCTGTGAAGGGCTTCTGGCTGCCCGTTAAGTGCTGGCAGCTGCCCCCTGCTCAGAAAACATTTAATATTGAGCCGAATCATGCAGACCCTGCTGGCTGTGTTTTCTGTGGGGGTGGGGGACATAAAATATGTTGGATGGCTAGCCCACTGCTTTCCCACCCACCCTCAATAATATGAAGGCTGGGCAATGTACCCACTTGCCCATTCACCCTTTGACTTACTGAAGCCTGTATATGGCCAATTATTACTTTCTCAAGGTTTTCACTCTGCCTACATTACCATAATACACTGGGTAATGGCAAGCGAGTGAGAGTGAGAAGACTGTTTTTTTACCCATATTGGTGAAAGGATGAGAAGGAGCTGTGGGAATGTTCTTTGGAGGTGCACTGAGGCACCACCTTCCATTCCCCCAAATTTACCCCTTTCTTGTACCTCCTCCCCTCCCCCCACCCCACCCCACCTCACATCCACTCCCTACGATGCACCGTGTCCTCTTACCCTAAAAGTCCCGGTCTTTCCTGGCTCCGGTGTCCATCTTTGATCTCCATGGGCCTCATTGCCGTTCCAGCAGTTGTGCAAAACTGAGTCCTGATGCTGCTGGAATTCCATGAACTGTCAGCCAAATCAAATGGGTCTAATTGTTTAAAGTTGATGGTGGCAGTGAACATAATGGCCCACTGAAAAATCCAGCCCGATGATTCAATAAGCCTCCACTTCATTGCCTGTTGTGAATATCCATTATGTAACTGCAATGACACTCAGACACCACAACACAACAGTACGCGGTATCCCTTAAATTCAAACATTTTTGGACCTTTGTGCACAATCTCCCAGCTGCCTTTTAATGTAGTGAGCAACTTGTGCTGATTGAAAGAGCCAAACCTCTGTATCTGCATACATGAGGAGAGGACAGTTGATACATCTCATCAGGGGCTGAACATCACATTATCAGACAGCATGAATCCACAATCAATGATCTATTCTATCTGGTAAGACCAACGGAGCCACTTATTCCAGAAGAAATCCACTATTGTAGATTCATATACTTATGCTACATTACTGTTCCTCTTTATTTTAGAGGTTTTCTTGATTCAGGCCAAACTAACTTGTGTACATTCTGTTGGAGTATTAGGTCAAGTGAAATACTGTTCCACAAAGACATGAGTTTGCCAGGTAATACAGAATGCGTCCTCTGCTCCAAAGGTGGAGCTATAAGGCCACACATTTTTAATTTTGGTAAGTAAACAGATCCTCAAGTCTCTCAGAGTTTATTAGTCTATTGAGGATTGTTCAAGGTGAGGTCAATTATAGCTTAATTTCTCTTCAAACAGCAATTCAGAAACCAGAAGGAACTATGACTTTCAATCTCCAATTTTAAGTTTGTTTGAAAATATTTTTTATCCTAATCATCGACTACAAACACTTTTCTGTTCCAAAATATTATTTCTATTTGTAGCCAAGGTGGGGGTGGGATTTCTTTGCACATTCAAACTTATGGGATTTTTAAAAATGCTTTCTGGATAGGTTTTGCATATAATCCAATTAGCTGCACAAAATTTATCCAACATTAACTGCAGGACAGAGTGCTTACACTGGTACAAATATTAGAATATTAACAATCTCAAAGGTCACCTTACCTCTCCCAAAGAGCATTTGATCTCTCTTAAAGATATCCCAGAGCCAAATGCAAAGGGCATCCATGCGCTCCAAAAGAGCACCCAACCTCGACAAAGGATATCACAAAGTTTACTCCAGCTCCTACCAGGTCTAATCTGCACATGTTATGTTTTCTACTCCTGGCTATTGAAAATCATGATTTGGAGATGCCGGCGTTGGACTGGGGTAAACACAGTAAGAGTTTTAACAACACCAGGTTAAAGTCCAACAGGTTTATTTGATAGCAAATGCCATTAGCTTCCGGAGCGCTGCTCCTTCGTCAGATGGAGTGGATATCTACTTTCAAACAGGGCATACAGAGACACAAAATTAAGTTACAGAATACTGATTAGAATGCGAATCTCTACAGCCAACCAGGTCTTAAAGATACAATGTGAGTGGAGGGAGCATTAAGCACAGGTTAAAAAGATGTGTATTGTCTCCAGACAGGACTGCCAGTGAGATTCTGCAAGTCCAGGAGGCAAGCTGTGGGGGTTACTGATAATGTGACATAAATCCAACATCCCGGTTTAGGCCGTCCTCATGTGTGCGGAACTTGGCTATCAGTTTCTGCTCAACAACTCTGCGCTGTCGTGTGTCGTGAAGGCCGTCTTGGAGAACGCTTACCCGAAGATCAGAGGCTGAATGCCCGTGACCGCTGAAGTGCTCCCCCACAGGAAGAGAACAGTCTTGCCTGGTGATTGTCGAGCGGTGTTCATTCATCCGTTGTCGCAGCGTCTGCATGGTTTCCCCAATGTACCATGCCTCGCGACATCCTTTCCTGCAGCGTATCAGGTAGACAACTTTGGCCGAGTTGCAAGAGTAGGTACCGTGTACCTGGTAGATGGTGTTCTCACGTGAGATGATGGCATCCGTGTCGATGATCCGGCACGTCTTGCAGAGGTTGCTGTGGCAGGGTTGTGTGGTGTCGTGGTCACTGTTCTCCTGAAGGCTGGGTAGTTTGCTGCGGACAATGGTCTGTTTGAGGTTGTGCGGTTGTTTGAAGGCAAGAAGTGGGGGTGTGGGGATGGCTTGGTGAGATGTTCGTCTTCATCAATGACATGTTGAAGGCTCCGGAGGAGATGCCGTCGCTTCTCCGCTCCGGGGAAGTACTGGACGACGAAGGGTACTCTGTCCACCGTGTCCCATGTTTGTCTTCTGAGGAGGTCGGTGCGGTTTTTCGCTGTGGCGGGTCGGAACTGTCGATCGATGAGTTGAGCTCCCCTAATCTATCTTGGGTCACTAAAGGACAATTTAGCATGACCAATCCACCTAACCTGCAACTTTTTGGATTGTGGGAGGAAATCAGAGCACCCAAAAGGAAACCCACGAAGACACAGGGAGAACATATAAACTCCACACAGTCACCCAAGGCTAGAATTGAACCTGGGTCCCTGGTGCTGTGAGGCAGCAGTGCTGTGCCAACATGCCATTCTGTCCTCATTCAATTTGTCCTCTGACTTTCTCCAAATTCTTCTTCAAACAATAAGCTGGTGGGTTTTATGTGGTGTCTGTTCTGCCAAAGTCAATGGACATTTGAATTATTCACTGCATCTGTCATGGGGGAATCTGCTTGATTGGAAAATCTTCTCTTTTCCAGAGAAGTTTTTATCAACCAACAGCAGTCAATTTGTTTTGTTCTTCTTTGGTCAATTCAATAGCAGCAACTCGAGAACAATTGCTGATGTGTTAGCTTCCCAACATTGACCCTCCCCACGATCTCACACTTCCACTTGCCTAAAGGAAACAGGAACAAGAGCTAGAACGAAGAACAAAGAAAATTACAGCACAGGAACAGGCCCTTCGGCCCTCCAAGCCTGCACCGACCATGCTGCCTGACTGAACTAAAGCCCACTGCCCTTCCGGGGACCATATCCCTCTATTCCCATCCTATTCATGTATTTGTCAAGATGCCCCTTAAAAGTCACTATCGTATCTGCTTCCACTACCTCTCCTGACAGCGAGTTCCAGGCACCCACTGTGTAAAAAAAAATTGCCTCGTACATCTCCTTTAAACCTTGCCCCTCGCACCTTAAACCTACACCGCCCCCCCCCCCCCCCCCCCCCCCCCCCGCCCCTGTAATTGACTCTCCCACTTTGGGAAAAAGCTTCTGATTATCCACTCTGTCCATGCCCCTCATAACCTTGTAGACTTCTATCAGGTCGCCCCTCAACCACCATTGTTCCAGTGAGAACAAACCAAGTTCCTCCAACCTCTCCTCATAGCTAATGCCCTCTATACCAGGGAACATCCAGATAAATCTTTTCTGTACCCTCTCCAAAGCCTCCACATCTTTCTGGTAGTGTGGCAACCAGAATTGAACACTATATTCCAAGTGCGGCCTAACTAAGGTTCGATAAAGCTGTAACATAGCTTGCCAATTTTTAAATTCAATGCCCCGGCCGATGAAGGCAAGCCATGCTATGCCTTCTTGATTACCTTCTCCATGCATTGCCACTTTCAGTGACCTATGTACCTGTACACCCAGATCCCTCTGCCTATAAATACTCTTAAGGGTTCTGCCATTTACTGTATATTTCCTATCTGCATTAGACCTTCCAAAATGCATTGCCTCATATTTGTCCGGATTAAACTCCATCTGGCATTTCTCCGCCCAAGTGTTCAATCAATCTATATCCTGCTGTATCCTCTGATGGTCCTCATCACTATCCGCAAATCCATCAACCTTTGTGTCATCCACAAATTTATTAATCAAACCAGTTACATTTTCCTCCAAATCATTTATATATATTACAAACAGCAAAGGTCCCAGCACTGATCCCTGAGGAATGCCACTTGTCACAGTCCTCCATTCAGAAACGCACCCTTCAACTGCTACCCTCTGTTTTCTATGATCGAGCCAGTTCTGTATCCACCTTGTATGCTCACCTCTGATCACATGCGACTTCACCTTCTGCATCAGTCTGCATGAGGGACCTTGTTAAAGGCCTTACTGAAGTTCATGTAGACAACATCCACTGCCCTACCCTCGTCAATCATCTCCGTCACTTCCTCGAAAAACTCGATCAAATTAGTGAAACACGACCTCCCCTTCACAAACCCATGTTGCCTCTCGCTAATACGTCCACTTATTTCCAAGTGGGAGTAGATCCTGTCTCGAAGAATCCTCTCCGATAATTTCCCTCCCACTGGTGTAAGGCTCACTGGCCTGTAATGACCTGAATTATTCTTGCCATCCTTCTTAAACAAAGGAACAACATTGGCTATTCTCCAATCCTCTGGGACCTCCCCTGTACAATACACCAGCATCTCCACATCATGACCTCCCCTGTAGCCAGTGAGGATACAAAGATTTCTCTCAAGGCCCCAGCAATTTCCTCCCTCACCTCTCTCATTATTCTGGGGTGCATCCCATCAGGCCCTGGGGACTTGTCTACTTTAATGTTTCTCAAGAACCCCAATACCTCCTCTTTTTTGATCTCAATGTGACTCAAACTATCTACACACCCTTTCCCAGACTCATCATCCACCAAATCCTTCCCTTTGGTGAATACTGATGCAAAGTACTCATTTAATACCTCACCCATTTCCTCTGACTCCAAGCATAGATTCCCTCCCCTGTCCTTGAGTGGGCGAACCCTCCCCCAGGCTACCCTCTTGCTCTTTATGTATAAAAAGCCTTGGGATTTTCCTTAATCCTGCTGGCCAATGATTTTTCGTGACCCCTTTTAGCCCTCCTTACTCCTTGCTTAAATTTTTTTCTACTTCCCTTGTATTCCACACTTGCTTCGTGTGTTCCCAGCCTCCTATCCGTGACAAATGCTTCCTTTTTCTCTTTGACTCGGCTCACAATATCTCTCGTTATCCAAGGTTCCCAAAACTTGCCGCACTTATCCTTCATCCCAACAGGAATGTGCCAGTCCTGAATATTCTATCAACTTACACTTGAAAGCCTCCCACATGCCAGATGTTGAGTTGCCCTCAAACTTCTGCCCCCAATCTACATTCTTCAATTCCTGCCTAATATTGTTGTAATTAGCCTTCCCCCAATTTAGCCCCTTAACTTGAGGACTACACTTATCTTTAGCCATCAGTACCTTAAAGCTTACTGAATTGTGGTCACTGTTCCCGAACTACTCCCCTACTGAAAAGTCGACCTGGCTCATTCCCCAATACCAGGTCCAGTATGGATCCTTCCCGAGTTGGACTATCTACATACTGTTTCAAGAAGCCCTCCTGGATGCTCCTTACAAACTCTGCCCCTTCCACATCCCTAGCACTAAGTGAGTCCCAGTCAATATAGGGGAAGTTAAAATCTCCCATCACCAGAACCCTGTCACTTTTACGTCTTGCCAAAATCTGCCTATATCTGTTCGACTATCTCCCGCTGGCAGTTGGGCGGCCTATAGTAAATCCCCAACATTGTGACTACGCCCTTCCTTTTCCTGAGCTCTACCCAAATTGCCTTGCTTTATGAGCCCTCTGAGGTGCCCTCCCACAGTACAACTGTGATATTCTCCGTACAGTAAGAAGTCTCACAACACCAGGTTAAAGTCCAACAGGTTTATTTGGTAGCAAATACCATAAGCTTTCGGAGCTTGCTGCTCCTTCGTCAGATGGAGTGGTCTCTGTTCTTGAACAGAGACTTCTTACTGTGTTGTGAGACTTCTTACTGTGCTTACCCCAGACCAACGCCGGCATCTCCACATCATATTCTCCGTAAACAGTAGTGCAACTCCCCCACCCCTTTTACATTCCCCCTCTATCCAGCCTGAAACATCTGTATCCTGGGACGATAAGCCACCAATCCTGTTCTCTCCTTAACCAAGTCTCTGTGATAGCAACAACATCATAGTTCCAATTACTAATCCAAGCTCTAAGTTCATCTACCTTAACTGTTATACTTCTCACATTGAAACAAATGCGCTTCAGTCCACCAGACCCTCTTTGATTAGCAACCACACCCTGCCTGCTCTTTCTCTGAGTCTTACTGGCCCTACTCTCTGGTTCCCCTCCAGTTAAATCACCATTGCTTTGGTTCCTTTGCAGTGATGACTCAATGCTGACTTTCTGAGCATCAATCACCCTGGTTGCATTCTTCTCGTGCAGCAACAAAGGCTAGTTTTTTTTTAAAAAAACGAGCAGCAACGAGCTCGTGCACTATGTTGCATTTATTGCTTGAAATCTGTTTGAGTTTGGAGTTTTCAGCAGCAATTTATGCTCAAATATTTTTATTGTTTGAATGTAGTCGATCCAAAAGAGCTGAGATCCTGCTCACAAACCTGATTTCTGTCAGATTGCGGTCCCATCTGGACGCTACCATGTTTCAATGCTCACAACGAAATCCGTCCAATTCCCAAATACAGTCTTATCAATGCATTCAGCACATAACTGTCTGTATGCTGCATAATTCAAGTTCATCCCACCTTCCCCGAAGTGCTCCTAGGGTCAGTATCCTAACATAATCCAGGCTGGCGAGTGACTGTGGTACTGGAAAGGTCCTTTGATTTGATTTATTGTCACATGTATTAGTTTACAGTGAAAAATATTGTATCTTGCACGCTATACAGACAAAGCATACCATTCATAGAGAAGGAAACGAGGGAGTGCAGAATGTAATGTTACAGTCATAGCTAGGGTTTGGAGAAAGGTTAACTTAAAGCAAGGTAGGTCGATTCAAAATTCTGATGGCAGCAGGGAAGGAGCTGTTTTTGAGTCAGTTAGTGCGTGAACTCAGACTTTTGTATCTTTTTCCCGACGGTGGAAGAAAGTATGTCCGGGGTGCATGGGGTCCTTAATTATGCTGGCTGCTTTGCCGAGGCAGCGGGAAGTGTAGACAGAATCAATGGATGGGAGGCTGGTTTGCGTGATGGATTGGGCTACATTCATGACCTTTTGTAGTTCCTTGTGGTCTTGGGCAAAGCAGGAGCCATACCAAGCTGCGATACAACCAGAAAGAATGCTTTCTATGGTGCATCTATAAAGGTTGGTGAGAGAGTCATTGCTGACACGCCAAATTTCCTTAGTCTTCTGAGAAAGTAGAAGCGTTGGTGGGTTTTCTTAACTATAGTGTCAGATTGGGGGGACCAAGACAGGTTGTTGGTGATCTGGACACCTAAAAACTTGAAGCTCTCAACCATTTCTACTTCATCCCATTGATGTAGACAGGTATAGTTCTCCACTACGCTTCCTGAAGGACAATGACAATCTCTTTTGTTTTGTTGACATTGAGGGAGAAATTATTGTCGTCCCACCAGCTCACCAGATTCTCTATCTCATTCCTGTACTCTGTCTCGTCATTGTTGGAGATCTGACTCACTAAGGTGGTGTCGTCAGTAAACTTGAAAATCAAGTTGGAGGGGAATGTGGCCACACAGTCATAGGTGTATAAGGAGTATAGTAGGGGGCTGAGAACACCGCCTTGTGGAGCACCAGTGTTGAGGATGATCACAGAATATATCATAGAATCCCTACAGTGCAGAAAGAGGCCATTCAGCCCATCGAGTCTGCAACGACCACAATCCCACCCGTAAGCCCACACATTTACCTTGCTAATCCCCCTGACACTAGAGTCAATTTAACATGGCCAATCAACCTAACCCGCACATCTTTGGACTGTGGGAGGAAACCCATGCAGATACAAGGAGAATGTGCAAACTCCACACAGACAGTGACTCAAGGCCAGAATTGAACCTGGGACTCTGGCGCTGTGAAGCAGCCGTGCTAACCACTGTGCCACCGTGCTGCCCATGATCGTGGAGGTGTTGTTGCCTATTCTTAGTGATTGTGTTCTGTGGGTTAGGAAGTTCAGGATCCAGTCACAGAAAGAGGAGCCAGGCCACGGAGTTTGGAGATGGGTTTCATAGGAATAATGGTGTTGAAGGCTGAGCTGTAGTCAATAAATATGAGTCTGGCATAGGTATCTTTGGTATCTAGGTGTTCCAGTGTTGAGTGCAGGGCCAGGAAGATGGCGTCTGCTATGGATCTGTTGCAGTGGTAAGTGAACCTTTGTGTATCCAGGCAGTCTGGGAGGCTGAAATCGATTTGTGCCATGATTAACCTTTCGAAGCACTTCATAATGATGGATGTTAGAGCCACCGGACGATTGTCATTAAGGCACGGTGCTTGGCCTTTCTTTGGTACTGGGATGATGGCTGGCTTCTTGAAGCAATTAGGGACCTCAGATTGTAGTAAAAAGAGGTTGAAGATATCTGCAAATACTCCTGCCAGCTGATCCGCACAGGGTCGGAGTGCTCATCCAGGTACCCCATCCGGGCCAGTTGCTTTCTGTGGGTTGATCTTCGAGAAGGCTGCTCTGACGTCTGCAATAGTGATCTCAGATACCGAGGCTTCCAGGGTGGAGGGTGTGCTCTCACTGACTGCTTGCTCAAAACAGGCGTAGAATGCATTGAGCTCATCAGGGAAGGGTGCGTTGAGGTTGGCGATTTTACATGCCTTCATCTTGTAGCCTGTTATGTCTTGCAGACCTTGCCATAATCGACGGGGGTCCATATGGCTAGCCTGGGGCTCTAGTTTGGTCCGGTACTGTCTTTTGGCATCTTTGATGGATCTCCTTAGATTGTATCTGGCTTTCTTGTGTAGGTCAGGGTCGCCTAACTTGAACACCTCAGACCTAGATTTCAGCAAGCAGTGGATATCCCTGTTCATCCATGGTTTCCAACGTGGATTTACTTCTTTGGCACACAGTCTTCTACACACTTACTAATGAAGTCAGTTACAATAGTGGTGTACTTGCTCAGGCTGATCACAGTTTTTCAATACTGACCAGCCCACTGACAATAAACAGTCCCAAAGGATACCTTCCATTTCTTCAGACCAACATTGCGCGACTTTCTTTGATGGATTCTCCTGCTTCAGTTTTTACTTGTAAGCTGGGAGCAGGAGCACAGCCTTGTGGTCTGATTTGCCAAAGTGTGGGCGGGCGATAGAGCGGTAGGCATGTTTGATATTTGTGTAGCAGTGATCTAAGATGATTGGGCCTCTGGTGGGACAGGAGACATGTTGCTGGTAACTTGTTAGTATGCTCTAGAGCTTGGCCTGATTGAAGTCCCTAGCCATGATGAACAAGGCCTCAGGATGTTTCATCTCAAGGCTATTTGTAATGGTGTATATTTCATCTAGCACTATCTTCACATCTGCATGGGGTGGGGTGTAAACTGCCATCAGGATAATGGAGGTGAACTCCCACGGAAGGTAGTAAGGGTGGCATTTTAGCGTCAGGTATTCTAGGTCCGGGGAGCAGAAACTTAGATTGGGCCTGTACTCGTTGGAGTTTAGAAGGCTGAGGGGAGATCTTATAGAGACATATAAGATAATGAAGGGGCTAGACAGGGTAGAGGCAGAGAGATTCTTTCCACTTAGAAAGGAAACAAGAACTAGAGGGCACAGCCTCAAAATAAGGGGGAATCAGTTTAAGACAGAGTTGAGGAGGAACTTCTTCTCTCAGAGGGTAGTGAATCTCTGGAATTCTCTGCCCATTGAAGCAGTGGAGGCTACCTCGTTAAATATGTTTAACTCACAGGTAGATAGATTTCTGATCAATAAGGGAATTAAGGGTTATGGGGAGCGGGCAGGTAAGTGGAACCAAACCACTATCAGATCAGTCATGATCTTATTGAATGGCGGGGCAGGCTCGAGGGGCTAGATGGCCTACTCCTGCTCCTATTTCTTATGTTCTTATGTACAGTCCATTCAATGGATTGAGAAGCTCTCTGGTTGTAGGGCACAGTCCGGTTAAGTAGAAGTGAGCCACGTTGCCGTGAAAGAGAGCACACAGCAGTCCCTCAGTTCTCTTTGGAAAGTGAGTCTGGCTTGTTTCCCAGAGATTAGACATTAGCAAGGAGTAAACTGGGAGGCGGGCCTTGGGACCGCATTGTTACACTCTCACCTGCAGGCCTGCACCTCCCGCATCATTAGAGGTGTCATTTTTCAGATGAAACATTCGACAAAGACTCTGCCTATTCAGATAGCAATGAAGATATCATGGCACTATCCAAAACACAACTGAGGTCTTCCAGTATTCTCCTAACATTTATCCTTTAACTGCTCCTTCTTTTCATTTGTTCAAACTGGTTGCTGCATTTGGATACATAATAGAGACAATGCTTCCGAAGTTTAATACTGAGGATTATATAAAAGCATTATGTAAATTCAATTTCATTTTCTTCTTTCTGCAAGGTCACATTTCCTTTCTGCTGCATCCTGACAGTCCCTGGCAACCAATTCTCAAAGGGACAGCGCAGCAAATTCATGACGTAGATTGTTCACAATACTTTCAAGCTGACCTTACTTCTGGGTCAACCACTTCCATTTGGCCCTCTGCTTACTCTGTTCCATGTGCCAACATCCCAAACTGGACATTCTCTTCTACTCTCAAGGTACAACCCCAACAGACCAGTTTCTCTTTCACAGGTCATAGTAACTCATTGACAGTTCCTTCCTTTGGCTCTTTCCTCCAATTTCATACCAGTATTCAGTATCCAACTCCAACCAGTACATATTGTTTGACAATTTTGTTACAGTCCCCGAGTCCTAATCAAGTAAAACATATTAAATTCACTACATAGTGAATACCTGTGGCAGTCATAAAGAGATATTGGATGTGAAACAGAGAGAAAAATGTAATTATAGAAAAAGAGATAAAGGGTGGCGGAGAGAATTGCATATAAGATGCTGAAATATCATGCATGTTATATTGTATTTGCACCAATGAGGTTAGACCAGCACTTGTTAATACAAGTCATCATTTAGACTAATACATAATTATGATTAAGAATTGCCTGAAAACTTGAGATTTAGTAAATTTTACACTATTTCAATAAATTTTATTTAACTATAACAGCAATATTACCATAGAGCACAAGGTAAAGATGAATTAAGAAATAGAAATAACAGTTGCAGGAAGAGAGAAACTATTTTTTTTGAGTGAAAGGATAACACCATGGGAGATCTTGCAGCACACATGAAATTCACAGCGTGGACCCTATCTGGCAGCATCAGTAATCCATAGATAAATGTCAGTTGAAAACATGACACTGTGCGGACAATTTCAGTTTGCAGTGGACCACACAATAAAAAAGTGTTCTGAACATGGGGTAATTCAATGGCTTAGTGCGCCTGACTGGACCTGCTGTGACTGTAGATCGGATATAAAGACTCCTGAAATGTCTGATTTTCTAGCCATTTACAAGATATGTATCTAAATTTACAATGTGGTATGCTTGCCTTTATAGGACGGGGTATAGAGTATAAAAGCTGGAGTCTGATGATGCAGCTGTATAGAACGCTGGTTAGGCCACATTTGGAGTACTGCGTCCAGTTCTGGTCGCCGCACTACCAGAAGGACGTGGAGGCGTTAGAGAGAGTGCAGAGAAGGTTTACCAGGATGTTGCCTGGTATGGAGGGTCTTAGCTATGAGGAGAGATTGGGTAAACTGGGGTTGTTCTCCCTGGAAAGACGGAGAATGAGGGGAGATCTAATAGAGGTGTACAAGATTATGAAGGGTATAGATAGGGTGAACGGTGGGAAGTTTTTTCCCAGGTCGGAGGTGACGATCACGAGGGGTCACGGGCTCAAGGTGAGAGGGGCGAAGTATAACTCAGATATCAGAGGGATGTTTTTTACACAGAGGGTGGTGGGGGCCTGGAATGCACTGCCAAGTAGGGTGGTGGAGGCAGGCACGCTGACATCGTTTAAGACTTACCTGGATAGTCACATGAGCAGCCTGGGAATGGAGGGATACAAACGATTGGTCTAGTTGAACCAAGGAGCGGCACAGACTTGGAGGGCCGAAGGGCCTGTTTCCTGTGCTGTACTGTTCTTTGTTCTTTGTATGTGCACTCACAGAGGTAGATTTTGATTTTGTGTGATAGTGAAATGGGTGATAGCCAATCACATCTCTGCTGGCTTTTATGTGACCAATGAGGAGGGAAATGAAATAGTCTTCACTATGGCCTGTTTTACACTGTTCCACAAAGGCAACATTCACTCCACATTGTATCAAGAGCTTGAGCAACATTTACTGCAGAAAGTATCTGAGAATGCCACTTAAAAAGCATAAGTGCTGTGTTTTTATGCCTTATAAGAGTCACCAGGAGAAGGGGAGCACTTAGTCATGGGCATCTTGGTAGCAGGAGGAATGGGAGAAGGATGTGAGACCTGGCAGAGCAATACCAGCTGCTGCCGGATAGGGGGACAGGAAAGTAAAGATAGTGAGGTGCCATCCTTTCTCACAGCAGGTACAGGACATCCCTCGTCTTCTGGAATTCTTCCACCAAGACCTCTACGGCCTTATCTAGGAACCTGTGGATCCTCTCCTCCAGTCAGCGAGCCATCCTGTAATGTGACACTGTGAGCCAGCCAAAGAACTCTACACCTCCATTGCAAATAAAGGCACTGGAGCCCACATATGCTGCTCCACAAAAATTACATTCAATCAACTTTAAACCAGTAGATTTCTGATTTAGCATTTCCAGGAAAGTTCAAATTATTAGCAATTATGGACAAAATTTTGCGCCAAATTCGGACTTTCAATCAAAGTAGTCTTATTAGCATTGAATCTGTTTAGAACCTGCTTTCACTCCTTGACCAACATAACCCTAAAGAAGTCCTAATTAAAATAACTGAAGGTACCACAAAGTAATAGAGGTTGATTAAAATAATTGTATGTTCCCCAGGTGGGATATTTGAAGCCCTCTCTGACCCGAATAGCCGAATAGATGGTGGAGTCTATAAAAGTTATTGAAGAATCAAACATCAGGTTATTTCGATTCAGTCAGATAAGAAAAATGTTATTCAGCTGGAAGTCGTGTATGATCACTATTTCTCAATAAAAACCTTTCCTATAAAAATCAAAGTTACATAAATTGTTCAAGTATACGAGTCACAGAAATAATCTGTTAGCATTATAATTAATTCACAAATCTACTAGATGTTTTGATCTAAAAATATACTTCAGCTTGATTTGTCACTTACATCCGATCTGCCTATGTCATTTAGTTAAATGATGAATATCAATATTTACTTTCAGACAGTGCCATAAAATTACTCAAGTCTAAAATGTAATCCTCAATTCAATGCTCTGAAATATAAAAAAACTTATTTGACCAATCTACCTGCCAGAGATGCATCTGTCCATGAAAGTATCAGTAGGAGTGACCACTACACAGCCATTGTGAAGACAAAGTCCCATCTTCACATGGAGGATACCCTCCATTACATGTGCGGCATTACAATCATGCTAAATGGGATAGATTTTGAACAGATCTGGCAACTCATGGCTGGGCCCCACAAGGCACTATGGACCAGCAGCACCAGCAGAATTGTACTCAGCCACAATCTGTAACCTCATGGCCTGGTATATCCCCCACTCTACCATTACCACAAAGCCAGGGGATCAACCCTGGTTCAATTACGAGTGCATGAAAGTTTGCCAGGAGCAGCAATAGGCATGCATACCTGGTGACAACCTGATAAAGCTACAACACATGTCTACTTGCATGCCAAAAGCGGCAAATGATAGATAGAGCTAAGTAATCCTAAAACCAATGGATCAGATCTAAGCTCCACAATCCTGCCACATCCAGTCATAAATGTGGGGAATAATTAAACTGGAGGAGGAGGCTCCAGGAATTTTCCCATCCTCAATGATGGAGGAGCCGAGCAAATTAGAGCAAAAGATAAGGCTGATGCTTTAGCTATAATATTCAACCAGAACTGCCAAGTGGGTGATCCGTCACGGCCTCTTCTTGGGTCCCGAGCATCACAGGTACCAGTCTTCAGCCAATTCAGTTCAATCCATGTCATATCAACAAATGGCTGAACGCACAGAGTACTGCAAAGGCTATGGGCCCTGACAATATTCCAGCAATAGTCCTAAAGACTTGTGCTCCAAAACTTGCTGTGACCCTCGTCAAGCTGTTCTAGTACGGTAGCACAGTGGTTAGCACTGCTGCTTCACAGCTCCAGGGACCTGGGTTCGATTCCCGGCTTGGGTCACTGTCTGTGTGGAGTTTGCACATTCTCCTCGTGTCTGCGTGGGTTTCCTCCGGGTGCTCCGGTTTCCTCCCACAGTCCAAAGATGTGCGGGTTAGGTTGATTGGCCATGCTAAAAAAAAAATTGCCCTTAGTGTCCTGGGATGCGTAGGTTAGAGGGATTAGTGGGTAAATATGTAGGGATATGGGGGGAGGGCCTGGGTGGGATTGTGGTCGGTGCAGACTCGATGGGCCGAATGGCCTCTTTCTGTGCTGTAGGGTTTCCATGATTTCTATGAGTACAGCTACAAGCCTGGCATCTAGTTGGCTATGGAAAATTAATCAGATATGTCCTGTAAACATAAAGAGGACAAATCCAACCGTCCAATCATAGAAGCATAGAAAATAGGAGCAGGAGTAGGCCATTCAGCCTTTTGAACCTGTTCTGTCATTCATTATGATCATGGCTGATCACCAGCGCATCAATTTGCTCTCGATCATCAGTGATGTGAGAGGAGGGGTCATTAACAGTGCTATTAAGTGGCACTTGCTTTTCAACAGACTGCTCACTGACCCTTAGTTTGGGTTCAGCCAGGGTCACTCAGCTCCTGACCTCATTGCAGCCTTGGTTCAAATATGGTCAAAAGAGCTGAATGCCAGAGATGAGATGAGGATTGACTGCTCTTGACACCAGGGCAGCATTTGACAGAGTGTGGCATCAAGGAGCCCGAGCAAAATTGGAGTCAATAAGAATCAGAGGAAAGCCCTCCACAGTTGCAGTCATACCAAACACAAAGGAAGATATTTGTGCTTGAAGGTAGTCATCTCAGCTCCAGGACATCACTGCAGGATTTCCTTATTGTAGTGCCCAACCATCTTAAGCTACTACATCAATGACCTTCCTTCCATCATAAATTCAGAAGTGGGGATACTCACTGATGACTGCAGAATTTTCAGCACCACAGAAAACATTCTTTCTGGTTGTATCACAGCTTGGTGTAGCTCCTGCTCTAACCAAGACCACAAGAAAATATAAACAGTTGTGGACAAAGCCCAGTCCATCATGCAAACCGACCTCCCATTCATTGACTCCGCCTGCACTTCCCGCTGCCTCAGAAAAGCAGCCAGCATAATCAAGGATCCCACACATCCCGGACATACTCTCTTCCATCTTCTTCTGTGGGGACAAAAATACAAAAGTCTGAGATCATGTACAAACCGACTCAGGAACAGCTTCTTCCGTGCTGCCATCAGACTTTTGAATGGACCTATCCTATATTAAGTTGATATCTCTCTACACCTGAGCTATGACTGTAACACTATAGTCTGCACCCTCTCCTTCCCTTCTTCCCTATGTACTCTATGAACAGTATGTTTTGTCTGTATAGCACTCCCTGTATGCCAATCCATGTGACAATAAATCAAACCATAGCAGCAACTCCTCAGATACTGAAGTATTCCATGTCCAAATGCAGCAAGATCTGGACAATATTCAGGTTTGGGCTAAAATGTAGCAAGTAACATTCATGCCAGGCAATACCATCTCCAACAAGAGAGAATCTAACCATTATCCTTTGAAATTCAATGGCATTACCATTGCTGACTTCTCCACTATCAACATCTTGGGGGTTACCATTGACCAGAAACTGAACAGGACTAGCTACATAAATACTGTGCCTACAAGTGCAGGTCAAAGGCTAGGAATCCCATGGTGACTAACTCATCTTCTAACTCTCCAAAGTCTGCCTACCATCTACAAGGCACAGTCAGGAATGTGATGGAATACTCTTCACTTGCCTGGATGTGTGGAGTTCCAACAACATACAAGAAGCTTGACACCATCCAGGGCAAAGCAGTCCACATGATTAACACCCCCTCCACAAACATTCACTCCCTTCACCACCAATGCACAGTGGCAGCAGTACATACCATCTGTAAGATGTACTGCAGGAATTCACCAAAGCTCCTTAGACAGTGCTGCCCAAACCCTATATTCACCAACAGGAAAGCTGACCCACCACGAACCTGCCATGAAAGTTGGGTGAGGAAGATTCCAACCTGATATTGCAACGTCGGGAAACTGATTTTTGACTGCCCACCACATCTGGCGGGTTGAAGAGCTATTGGTCAATCCGATTGGCCAACAACTCTCATGGGCGGGATTTCCTTCCAAGGGTAGACAAAAGTTCTGCCCATTACCAAACAATGCACAATTGAGCGTGATATGGCAGTTGGAGTGCGAGAGTCAGCGATTGTGCATTATGTGCCGACTCGCGAGATGGCAAGCACTGATCACTCCCCATCCTCACAATTCTACCCTAGGATTTTGTTTTACCTTTTGGAAGCGCACATTGCAGCAAATTTTAAATTTGACTCCCAGTTTCATCCCAGGAGGCCTAATTAAATACACTAAGGGAGCATTCTGCCTCTCCATGTCAGGACTCTCAGATGCTCAGCAATAACAACATGCAGCTTGGGTTAGGGTCACGTTTTAACTCTGCAACCCCGTTCCCTCCATCACTGTGTGGGATTGATAACTATTTTCTAATCTTCCAGTCTTTAGAGGCAGAAGAAACACTGCTATGGTCTAAGCTACAAAATTCCATGCAGATTTATTGATGATAAATAGATAAGTAAACAGTATCACTAAAAAACATTTTATAGCACTCTAAAATGTACAACTTTGCTACCTCACAGTATGTAGAAAATAACAGTTATGTATCTGATTTTGGGTCTCATGATAAAACCTGTTCTGATCAAGGACTTTGACCATGATTTTATCTGGGGATTAGATGTTAAAACTCCCTGGAGCATCCTGCCTTTAAAGTGCTTGCTGAAGAACTATAAACACTTTCTTGAGTCTTTAATGTTCCAACCAGAAAAAGTAGTAAATCAAATATGTAACTCTAATGATTGCATTGGTGTGTTAGACTTTCACAGGATGTTAAACTGGATGTCTTCTATTAATGGGAATGTTTTTCACCTGTTGTGATGCACGTTCATGATGCAGGACACCAGCAGCTGTGTAAATCGATGCAGAGCAATACTAATGACTCTGATCTTTTTCAGCAACCGCAAATTAAAATCACCTCCTGCTCCATTCGAGCAAACTAAATATGAACCATCTCTATTTCTATACTGACGTGTGCCAAAGGGGATCGTTTCTTTTATCATACTTAGTTTTAGCCTAAAAATAAATCACAACTTGAAAGAAAAATAAGAAATATTATGCTCTGAAGACATTGTGAGTTTTATTGATCAAAAGCTAAATGCAGGTGCTAAATGGGTGCAGATATAACAGGCCAAGCCTGTATGTAAGTCTCGATTTAGCACACAATTTTGGTTCTGTAATGAATCCGTATCATTTTGGCATGCAAAGTGTGCAATGATGTTAACCAGGGGAACTGGCCATCTCAGTGTCTTCCTTTGCAAGTGCTTTCCAATGTGTAACAGATTTTGGCAACAAGATTGGGATTACAATAAAAATAATTAACAGCAAATGACAGTAGGGACTGTGGTGAACAAGATCAGTTGGCTGCAGTGACTGAATATCTGAGATTTCAACTGAATTTTGCTGAGTTTCACTGTTCTTGACATCATGTAGCCATACTCAATCAAATGGGTTGCTGCAGTATCCTAATCTTCATTCAATTTAAGTACCGACCGCACTGGCTTTGGGCGAGTTTGTTCTGATCAAGCTGACTTAGCCACTGTATTACCATAGACAGTCATACTGAAGGGGCACTATTACATTTGAAATAGGACAATAGCACAGCCCCCACCTCACCCCAGGTACATCAGTCGGTGAAGAATTTATGACACCTTGAGAACCATTCAGTTCAAACATTGAAAAAATAGAGATATTTTTCAGGACTCTTAGAAGTCAAAGGTGAAAGCAAAGAGATCCAGACTCAGCATAAGATGCACCATAGGAACTCACCAACGTTCCTTAGGCCAGTGGTTCCCAACCAGCACACAGGTGTGCGGTTAAGACCCCTGCCCCCCAAGCATGCCACAAAAGAAATTCAAAATGATTTAAAAATCATGTAGCTAAACTAAAGCTAATCTTCATCTTCAGCTCCGTGGTCAGCATGTCCAAGACCTGAAGCAGCTCAGGTTTCCTGCGCATGCACGGCCAGGAAAGAGCTGCACATGTGCGATTTAGATTTTTTACTTGTTCAGGCCCTTGCGAATGACCAATGGGCCTCAGCTGAACATAAAGATCCCATTCACACACCCACAAAAAGCAAAATCTCAGAAAGTGTGCGAAAACCCTTGAAGAAGCAATATAGAGACAGAGGGGTAAAAAAAATGGCATATGATTTTCAGAAAAATCACAATATTGAAACCATGCCTATAACGTGTATCTACAGTGATGTTTAACTAATACCTAGATATGAAATCAGCATTATGCTTTCTCCCCTGGCTCTTTTAATTTATTATTTATTGCTAAGCAGATTATGGATATGTGTGGGGGTCACAGGGTAGTTGTCATGGGGGACTTTAACTTTCCAAATATTGATTGGAACCTTTGTAGGTCAAATAGTTTGGATGGGGCAGTTTTTGTGCAGTGTGTGCGGGAGGGTTTCCTGACACAATATGTGGATGGGCCGACTAGAGGTGAGGCCACATTGGATTTGGTACTGGGAAATGAACCGGGCCAAGTGTTAGATTTGGTTGTGGGAGAGAACTTTGGAGATAGTGACCACAATTCGGTGTCTTTTGTTATTGCAATGGAGAGGGATAGGGCCGGAAGGCAGGGCAAGACTTACAATTGGGGGAGGGGTAATTATGATGCGATTAGGCAAGAATTAGGGGGCATAAGTTGGGAACAGAAACTGTCAGAGAAAGGAACTAATGAAAAGTGGAATTTTTTCAAGGAACAAATACTGGATGTCCTTGATAGGTATGTTCCTGTCAGGCAGGGAGGAAATGGCCGAGTGAGGGAACCATGGTTCACAAAAGAGGTGGAATGTCTTGTGAAAAGGAAGAGGGAAGCTTATGTAGGGATGAGGAAACAAGGTTCAGATGGCTCGATTGAGGGTTACAAGTTAGCAAGGAATGAGCTGAAAAAGGGGCTTAGGAGAGCTAGGAGGGGACATGAGAAGTCCTTGGCGGGTCGGATCAAGGAAAACCCCAAGGCTTTTTACTCTTATGTGAGGAATAAAAGAATGACCAGGGTGAGGTTAGGGCCGGTCAAGGACAGTAGTGGGAACTTGTGTATGGAGTCAGTAGAGATAGGCGAGGTGATGAATGAATACTTTTCTTCAGTGTTCACCAAGGAGAGGGGCCATGTTTTTCAGGAAGAGAAGGTGTTACAGGCTAATAGGCTGGAGGAAATAGATGTTCGGAGGGAGGATGTCTTGGCAGTTTTGAATAAACTGAAGGTCGATAAGTCCCCTGGGCCTGATGAAATGTATCCTAGGATTCTTTGGGAGACAAGGGATGAGATTGCAGAGCCTTTGGCGTTGATCTTTGGGTCCTCGCTGTCCACGGGGATGGTGCCAGAGGACTGGAGAATGGCGAATGTTGTTCCTCTGTTTAAGAAAGGGAATAGAAATGACCCTGGTAATTATAGACCGGTTAGTCTTACTTCGGTGGTTGGTAAATTGATGGAAAGGGTCCTTAGCGATGGGATTTACGACCATTTAGAAAGATGCGGATTAATCCGAGATAGTCAGCACGGATTCGTGAAGGGCAAGTCGTGCCTCACAAATTTGATAGAATTTTTTGAGGAGGTAACTAAGTGTGTTGATGAAGGTAGGGCAGTTGATGTCATATACATGGATTTTAGTAAGGCGTTTGATAAGGTCCCCCATGGTCGGCTTATGATGAAAGTGAGGAGGTGTGGGATAGAGGGAAAGTTGGCCGATTGGATAGGCAACTGGCTGTCTGACCGAAGACAGAGGGTGGTGGTCGATGGAAAATTTTCGGATTGGAGGCAGGTTGCTAGCGGTGTGCCGCAGGGATCAGTGCTTGGTCCTCTGCTCTTTGTGATTTTTATTAATGACTTAGAGGAGGGGGCTGAAGGGTGGATCAGTAAATTTGCTGATGACACCAAGGTTGGTGGAGTAGTGGATGAGGTGGAGGGGTGTTGTAGGCTGCAAAGAGACATAGATAGGATGCAAAGCTGGGCTGAAAAATGGCAAATGGAGTTTAACCCTGATAAATGTGAGGTGATTCATTTTGGTAGGACAAATTTAAATGTAGATTACAGGGTCAAAGGTAGGGTTCTGAAGACTGTGGAGGAACAGAGAGATCTTGGGGTCCATATCCACAGATCTCTAAAGGTTGCCAGTCAAGTGGATAGAGCTGTGAAGAAGGCCTATAGTGTGTTAGCTTTTATTAACAGGGGGTTGGAGTTTAAGAGCCGTGGGGTTATGCTGCAACTGTACAGGACCTTGGTGAGACCACATTTGGAATATTGTGTGCAGTTCTGGTCACCTCACTATAGGAAGGATGTGGAAGCGCTGGAAGGAGTGCAGAGGAGATTTACCAGGATGCTGCCTGGTTTGGAGGGTAGGTCATATGAGGAAAGGTTGAGGGAGCTAGGGCTGTTCTCTCTGGAGTGGAGGAGGCTGAGGGGAGACTTAATAGAGGTGTATAAAATGATGAAGGGGATAGATAGAGTGAACGTTCAAAGACTATTTCCTTGGGTGGATGGAGCTATTACAAGGGGGCATAACTATAGGGTTCGTGGTGGGAGATACAGGACGGATATCAGAGGTAGGTTCTTTACGCAGAGAGTGGTTGGGGTGTGGAATGGACTGCCTGCAGTGATAGTGGAGTCAGACACTTTAGAAACATTTAAGCGGTTATTGGATAGGCACATGGAGCACACCAGGATGATAGAGAGTGGGATAGCTTGATCTTGGTTTCAGATAAAGCTCGGCACAACATCGTGGGCCGAAGGGCCTGTTCTGTGCTGTACTGTTCTATGTTCTATGTTCTATTACTGCTTTTTTCTTATACTTCATTTTTCTACCTGAGGTAATGGTACTCAAAATATTAATACAAAAGCAAAATAGTGCAGACGATGGAAATCTGACATAAGAAGAAAGAATGCTGAAAAAACTCAGATCAGGCAGCATCTGTGGAGAAAAACAGTCAACATTCATGTTGACGCCCATTTCAAAATATTAAGTCTTGTGTGAACTGGATAAATTATTTGTGAACTGTGTTTTTAAGGAAATGAAGGTTTCCTTTATACAATTTACATTTATATTATATTGTTCACATTTTTCCAAGTCAACAGCCCAGGTTTTGCGATAGCTGGAACTGAAGCTACCAGTGCTCAGCATCATTATGGTGGAAATCAGATTTTTGGCATCCACACATGCATGGTAAAACGTGGAAACCTGTGTCTCGATCCTCTCTGGATTTTCCGCCCATGTCGCCATTCTCTGTGATGGTGAACGCAAGCTGAAAACCACCCCAAAAAAGTCTTTTGTCAGTGGGAAGTTCAGAGAAAATAGGAGGCGTGCCTCAAAATCCTGACTCGGAAATGTATTGCTATTGCTTCAATGTCGCTGGGTCAAAATCCTGGAATTCCCTCTCTAGCAGCACTGCCGAGGTGCCCACACCTCCGGGACTGCAACAGTTCAAAAAGGCAACACACCACCACCTTCTCAAGGGCAGCGATGGATGGGTAATAAATGCTGGCCTAGCCAGTGAAGTCTACATCCCATGAATGTATAATAAAGAAATAAAACAATTCTTGAGCACAAGAAAGCAATTTTTCTAATGGAGATTGGCCCAGAAGTGAAAAGTAAGTTAACAAGTCTTCTTGCTTCTAACAAGGCAAAAGATGTGCTATTTAAAGTGACGGCACGGTAGGGCGGCACGGTAGCACAGTTGTTTGCACTGCTGCTTCACAGTTCCAGGGACCTGGGTTCGATTCCCGGCTTGGGTCACTGTCTGTGTGGAGTTTGCACATTCTCCTCGTGTCTGCGTGGGTTTCCTCTGGGTGCTCCGGTTTCCTCCCACAGTCCAAAGATGTGCGGGTTAGGTTGATTGGCCATGCTAAAATTGCCCTTAGTTTCCTGGGATGCGTAGGTCAGAGGGATTAGTGGGTGTGGTGAACCATAGATGGTTATCACTATGGGTACTTGTACATATGTTACTCTTGTTACTGTTGGGGTTAGGATTGGGGTGTTCCACCTGTTGGTATTGTTCTGTGGTACACTCCGGTTGGCTCCGCCTTCCTATAGGAGTATAAAGGTCACTGCACTTCCTAGTGACCCTTTAGTCTGGGATTGTATTGTTAAGCAATAAGCTCCAAAATTGTTGCTAATAAAAGCCTTTATTTCCCGGGTACGATCCAGCCTCCCGAGTGAATTAATCGCGCATCAATTTTATTAGCAACAAATTTTGTTTGAAAAAAAAACCATGGAGCAATTGTTAAAACCCGATCGGCTTACCTTAGATCCGCGTGCCGCTGGAGCGTCGAACACTTTCGACAATTGGTTGAAGTGTTTCCAGGATTATATCGACGCCTCAACAGCAGTCCAAAATGACGCCGACAGATTGCGGGTCCTCCACGCAAGGGTAAGCGACACTGTGTATGCAACAATCCATGATTCCCAAGACTACAAAGGGGCCATCGAACTACTTAGAAGCTGTACAATAAACCGCCAAACGAGATTCATGCTCGGCACCTACTAGCCACTCGACGGCGGCAGCCCGGCAAAACAATGGGACAGTACCTGCGCGAACTTCAGCAGCGAGCCAGAGCCTGCAATTGCAAGCCAGTGTCGGCTACTCAATACACTAACGATCTGATCCGAGATGCGTTCGTGGCGGGAATCGGCTCATCCTATATTCGCCTGCGGCTGCTA
Source organism: Mustelus asterias (assembly GCF_964213995.1). NCBI lineage: Eukaryota > Metazoa > Chordata > Chondrichthyes > Carcharhiniformes > Triakidae > Mustelus > Mustelus asterias. The sequence goes on from NC_135806.1 coordinate 30,191,665, forward strand.
GAGCAAGGTAACTTGGACCTAGCTAAGACGGTGGAATTGGCTGATGCGATGGAAACGGCCTCCAGAAGTCTTGAAACTTACCCCACCGGCCACGTGGGAACATCGTGGCAAGTACAGCCACCGACTCAACTCTACCCAGAAGCTCCTAGGAACTGCGCGATCGTGCTTTCAACCTCGGACCTGACGGCGGCGGCAGCTCCAGGAGGCCCACGGTGCTATTTCTGTGGATTGGCGAAGCACCCTCGTCAGCGATGTCCGGCCAGAACGGTATTTTGCTCCGTGTGTGGGAAGAAAGGGCACTATGCTAAAGTGTGCCGAGCGAAACCACCTTCGAAGCCAAGCAGTGCTGCGTGTGACTCTCCAGGATCTGTCTCCTCGTCTCCGGCTTCGTCGAGGTCTTCAACCACGTGCGATTCACGAGCGCCGCCATTCCTGAGGACGACGACGCAAGACACGTGCGACCTGCAAGTGCCGCCACTTTCAACGCCATCGACCACGTGCGATCCATGGGCGCAGCCATTTTGGTCGACACCGACCGCAGACGACCAGCAGGGGTCATCATCATCGACCATCTCAACTGCCTGCAGTTGCACTCAAGATTCAACGGTGACGTCAATCATCCTGGACCAGGCCAAGCCTCACAGACTCGACAAGTCCATGATGGACATAGAGGTAAATGGACGCCTGATACATTGTCTGTTTGACAGCGGGAGCACGGAGAGTTTCATTCATCCAGACACCGTGAAACGGTGCGGTCTCCGAGTACAGACTGTCAGACAGACAATTTCTATGGCGTCGAGGTCCCGATCTGTTACCGTTCTTGGGAGCTGCGTGGTAAACCTAACGGTGCAGGGCACAGTTTATGAGAACTTCAGGCTCCTCGTGTTAACTCACCTTTGCGCTCCGGTACTCCTGGGACGAGACTTTATGGTCCACCTGAGGAGTGTGACCCTGCAGTACGATGGGCCACTCCCTCCACTTTCAGTGGGAGAACAGCAGCCTCCATATTGCCCAGCGCGCTCCACGTGCAGTCTCTCGACACTCAGAATCACCCCGCCGTCTTTATTTGAAAATCTCGTGCCAGGCTGCAAGCCCATCGCAACTAAGAGCAGGCGTTACAGCGCTGAGGATCGGATCTTTATTCGATCTGAGGTTCAGCGGCTCCTCAGGGAAGGGATCATTCAACCTAGCACTAGCCCATGGAGAGTGCAAGTTGTGGTGGTTAAGACTGGAGACAAGCCCCGGATGGTCATAGACTATAGTCAGACCATTAATCGGTACACGCAGCTGGACGCGTACCCTCTCCCGCGCATATCTGACATGGTCAATCAGATTGCGCAGTACCGGGTGTTCTCCATCATCGACTTGAAGTCAGCCTATCACCAGCTCCCCATTCGCCCAGAGGACCGAAAATATACGGCCTTTGAGGCGGATGGTCGTCTCTACCACTTCTTAAGGGTCCCCTTTGGCATCACTAATGGTGTCTCGGTCTTCCAGCGTGCAATGGACCGAATGGTGGACCAAAACGGGCTACGTGCTACCTTCCCGTACCTGGACAACGTCACTATCTGCGGCCATGACCAGCAGGACCACGATGCCAATCTCCTTAGATTTTTACGCACTGCGTCTCGCCTGAATCTGACCTACAACAGGGAGAAGTGTGTATTTAGCAAACGCCGCCGAGCAATTCTCGGATACATGGTGGAAAACGGGGTCCTCGGCCCTGATCCAAACCATATGCGTCCCCTCCTTGAACTTCCCCTACCCACTCGCGTCAAAGCACTGAGAAGATGCTTTGATTTCTATGATTTCTATGAAGATGCTTAGGCTTCTTTTCGTATTACGCACAGTGGGTTCCCAATTATGCGGACAAAAACCGTCCGCTCACAAAGTCTACCTCTTTTCCCCTGACAGCAGAGGCTCGCTTAGCCTTTGAAGGGATAAAAGCTGACATCGCGAAAGCCACGATGCATGCTGTCGATGAGTCCATCCCCTTCCAGGTGGAGAGTGATGCATCTGATTTCGCCCTGGCCGCCACACTTAACCAGGTGGGCAGGCCCGTCGCCTTTTTCTCTTGCACCCTCCAAGGCCCTGAAATTCGGCACTCCGCTGTGGAAAAAGAGGCTCAGGCCATTGTGGAGGCCGTCCGGCATTGGCGCCATTACTTGGCTGGAAAACGATTTACCCTGCTCTCAGACCAGCGGTCCGTGGCATTCATGTTCAACAACACGTTAAGGGGTAAGATCAAAAATGATAAAATCTTGAGGTGGAGAATCGCACTCTCCACCTACAACTATGATATCATGTACCGTCCGGGGAAGCTCAATGAGCCCTCAGATGCCCTGTCGCGTGGAACATGTGCCAGTGTGCAGGAGGACCGGCTACAAGCCCTCCACAATGATCTCTGCCATCCGGGGATCACTCGGCTCTTCCATTTTGTAAAGGCCCAGAATCTGCCCTACTCCATAGAGGATGTCAGGTCGATAACTCGAAGCTGCCAGGTATGTGCTGAATGCAAGCCGCACTTCTACCGACCTGACAGGGCACACCTCATTAAGGCCACTCGCCCTTTTGAACGACTGAGTGTTGATTTCAAGGGCCCCCTTCCTTCAACAGATCGGAATGTGTACTTCCTCAACGTGGTTGACGAGTACTCCCGATTCCCTTTTGCCATTCCCTGTTCAGACATGACCGCTGCCACGGTTATCAAAGCCTTGCGGGATCTTTTCACCCTGTTCGGTTACCCTAGTTATGTCCACAGTGATAGGGGTTCGTCGTTTATGAGCGACCACTTGAGGCAATACCTGCTCTCTAAAGGAATTGCCTCAAGTAGGACTACGAGTTACAACCCCAGGGGTAACGGGCAGGTTGAAAGAGAAAACGCTACAGTCTGGAAGGCTGTCTTACTGGCGTTGAGGTCTAAGGGTCTTCCAGTCTCCCGTTGGCAAGAGGTACTTTCTGATGCGCTCCATTCAATCCGGTCCCTCCTGTGTACGGCAACCAACGCTACCCCACATGAGCGGATGTTTACCTTCCCTAGGATGTCTTCCTCTGGGACCTCACTGCCGTCTTGGTTGACGTACTCAGGACCTGTCCTCCTGCGGCGGCATGTTAGGACCCGCAAGTCCGACCCTTTGGTTGAACAGGTCCATCTCCTCCACGCCAACCCTCAATATGCCTATGTAGCATATCCTGACGGGCGAGAGGACACGGTCTCTATCCGAGATCTGGCGCCTGCAGGGGACCTGGAAACCCCCGTTGCTCCCGCACCCCTGGTTAGGGTCTCCTTGCCCTTTATCTCCTCTCCTGACACGGCACGGGCGGTATCGGGACCACCACTTAATCCTCTTACTCCCGTGTACAGCTTGCCTGAGTCCAGGAGATTGTCGTCACCTCGAGGTCCACCCGTCCGTGAGGAACTGGAGGAGTCACTGGACACCGCCTTGGAGAGAGGGTCATCATGGTCACCAGAACCGGCGCTACCGCCAGTGTTGAGGAGGTCGCAGAGACGGTGCGGCCCTCCGATACGACTGAACTTGTGAATATATGGACAGTTCGTTCTGTTTTTTTGCCCCACCGGCCTTTGTTTTTAAAGGAGGGGTGAATGTGGTGAACCACAGATGGTTACCACTATGGGTACTGAACCATAGATGGTTATCACTATGGGTACTTGTACATATGTTACTGTTGTTACTGTTGGGGTTAGGGTTGGGGTGTTCCACCTGTTGGTATTGTTCTGTGGTACACTCCAGTTGGCTCCGCCTTCCTATAGGAGTATAAAGGTCACTGCACTTCCTAGTGACCCTTTAGACTGGGATTGTATTGTTAAGCAGTATGCTCCATTCTTGTTGCTAATAAAAGCCTTTATTTCCCGGGTACGATCCAGCCTCCCGAGTGAATTAATCGCGCATCAGTGGGTAAATATGTAGGGATATGGGGGTAGGGCCTGGGTGGGATTGTGGTCGGTGCAGACTCGATGGGCCGAATGGCCTCTTTCTGTGCTGTAGGATTTCTAAGGAAGTAATCACCACCAAGCTGGGGACACATTTTACTCCAAATGCATTAGAGATAGTGGAAAGCTACAAATTTTGAACCGGGAACAAGAAAAATACCAAAACAGTTGATGAATATGTTGTGGCACTGAATAATTTATCATTATATCGCAATTTTGGCACATTCTTAGATGTGCATTCTCAGACAGATTTATATATGAACTGGTTAGATGAAAGAATCCAATCGGGGTGACTAAACACACAAAAATCCTACATTTAAGCAAGTGTGTAGGATTGCTTTAGTCATGAAGCTGGCATCAAAGAATGTTCATGAATTTGACCAATGTAAATGATTATAGTAACTTCTATCCACAGTTTTAGAAGGCTTCTGCCGTGTGCAAAGTGGGAAGACCTAATAGAAGAGTGCTGGTGATTGTAGTTTAGTGACATGTTACTGATGTAATGGCAAGCACATGGCACATACATATCAGTACAGAAATGCTAAATGATTTACTTGTCAAAAGACAGGCCATATTACAACAACTTAGTCAGTGAAGACCCAAGCAGGAAAGAGCTCATTCCAGTGGTAATGGAAAACACTGATGTCACAAGGATGGAATTCACAACCTCAGCAAATTCAGTGATGTACGTTTAACTGAGGGGACATTTCAGTTGAAACCCAACTCTTGAGGTGTTGCAAACATGTAGACAAATGGATGAAGTGTCCAATATAAGGGCAAATCCCTCATCATACCCATTGTTGCAGTAAGACATGTCAATAAACCAATGTTAATGGTAAGGATTGGCTTCACAAGCTAAATTTAGACTAGAAGCATGTTTTCAAGTTGAGATGACACTCAGCAATTGAGTAGTTGAAAAAAAAACACGTTTAAAGACAGTATTGAAGGAATAATCAATATGGAAATGCATGATGTAGGACTAGTATATTGCAAGGTTACACCTGTTCTTTATGCTCTCAAAATTCACGTTGAGGGGAAACTAAAGAAGTTAGAGGGAAATGGTGTGCTCATGGAAATGAATCACAGTAATTGGGCAACCCCAGTTTCAGTCATGCCTAAATTAAACAAAAGCATAATACCCTGCAGGAACTACAAAGTCACAATCAGCCAGGCAGTGGATGATGAGTCAAATCCATTACCAACCTTCCAAAATCTGTAAGCAGAGTTAGCAGGATCAAAGGTATTCACAATGCTAGACTTGTCTCACACTTGCACACAGCTCAGCAATAATTGAGTAAGCGGCATCTCATGATGTACACCCAATGGAGGTTATACTCCTTCATAATATTCTGGCCGGGAGGTTTGTTAGTGTTACACGGGAGGATTTAAACTAGTTTGGAAGGGAGGGGGGAGAACCAAAGCAAAGGTGAATTAACTGAAGGGGAACAAGAGAGTAGGGCCAGTAAGACTCAGAGAAAGAGCAAGCAGGATGTGGTTGCTAATCAAAGAGAGTCTGGTGGACTGAAGTGCATTTGTTTCAATGCAAGAAGTGTCACAGGTAAGGCAGGTGAACTTAGAGCTAGGATTCGTACTTGGAACTATGATGTTGTTGCTATCACAGAGACTTGATTAAGGGAAGGATTGGCACCTTAACATTCCAGGATACAGATGTTTCAGGCGAGATAGAGGGGGATGTAAAAGAGGTGGGGGAGTTGCACGACTGATTAGGAGAATATCACAGCTGTACTGCGGGAGGACACCTCGGAAGGCTCATACAGCGAGGCAAAATGGGTAGAGCTCAGGAATAGGAAGGGTGTCGTCACAATGTTGGGGGTTTACTATAGGCTGCCCAACAGCCATCAGGAAACAGAGGAACAGATATGTAGGCAGATTTTGGCAGGGTGTAAAAGTAACAGGGTTGTTGTGGTGGGAGATTTTAACTTCCCCTATATTGACTGGGACTTACTTAGTGCTAGGGCCATGGATGGTGCAGTGTTGGTAAGGAGCACCAGGAAGGCTTCTTGAAACAGTATGTAGATAGTCCAACTCGGGAAGGGGCCATACTGGAGCTGGTACAGGGGAATGAGCCCGGCCAGGCTGTTGACATTTCAGTAGGGGAACAGTTCGGGAACAGTGACCACAATTCAGTAAGCTTTAAGGTACTGATGGCTAAAGGAAAGTGTAGTCCTCAAGTTAAGGTGCCATATTGGGGGAAGGCTAATTACAAAAATATTAGGCAGGAACTGAAGAATGTAGAATGTAGAATGCAGATGTTTTAGGTCAAATCAATATCTGGCATGCAGGAGGCTTTAAAGTGTAAGTTGATAGGGATTCAGGTCCGGCATATTCTTGTAAGGATGAAGGATAAGTATGGCAAGTTTTGGGAACCTTGGATAACAAGGGACATTATGAGCCTAGTCAAAGAGAAAAAGGAAGCATTTGTCAAAGCGAGGAGGCTGGGAACATACGAAGCAATTGTGGAATATAAGGAAAGTAGAAAGAAACTTAAGCAAGGATTAAGGAGGGCAAAAAGGGGTCATGAAAAGTAATTGGCCAGCAGGATTAAGGAAAATCCCAAGGCTTTTTATACATATACAAAGAGCAAGAGAGTGGCCAGGGAGAGGGTTGGCCCACTCAAGGACAGGGGAGGGAATCTATGCGTGGAGCCAGAGGAAATGGGCGAGGTATTAAATGAGTACTTTGCATCAGTATTCACCAAAGGGAAGGACTTGGTGGATGATGAGTCTGGGAAATGGTGTGTAGATAGTTTGAGTCATGTTGAGATCAAAAAGGAGGAGACATTGGGGTTGTTGAAAAACATTAAGATAGACTGGTCCCCAGGGCCTGATGGGATATACCCCAGAATACTGAAAGAAGCAAGGGAGGAAATTGCTGGGGCCTTGAGAGAAATCTTTCTATTCTCACTGGCTAACATTGGAGAATAACTATTCTGGAAGGTCTAATACTGATAGGAAATATACAGTAAATGGCAGAACCCTTAGGAGTATTGATAGGCAAAGGGATCTGGGTGTAGAGGTACACAGGTCACTGAAAGTGGCAACGTAGATGGTGAAGGTAGTCAAGAAGGCATACGGTATGCTTGCCTTCATCGGCCGGGGCATTGAGTTTAAAAATTGGCAAGTCATGTTGCAGCTTTATAGAGCCTTAGTTAGGCCGCACTTGAAATATAGTGTTCAATTCTGGTTGCCACACTATCAGAATGATGTGGACGCTTTCGAAGGGGTACAGAAAAGATTTACCAGGATGTTGCCTGGTATGGAGGGCATTAGCTATGAGGAGAGGTTGGAGAAACTTGGTTTGTTCTCACTGGAACGACGGAAATTGAGTTGCGACCTGATAGAAGTCTACAAGATTATGAGGGGCATGGACAGAGGGGATAGTCAGAAGCTTTTTCCCCAGGGTGAAAGAGTCAATTACTAGGGGGCATAGGTTTAAGGTGTGAGGGGCAAGGTATAAAGGAGATGTACGTGGCAAGTTTTTCTTAAACACAGAGAGTGGTGGGAGCCTGGAACTCGCTGCCAGGGGAGGTAGTGGAAGCAGATATGGTAGTGACTTTTAAGGGGCATCTTGACAAGTACATGAATAGGATGGGAATGGAGGAATATGGTCCCCGGAACGGAAGGGGGTTTTAATTTAATCCGACAGCATGGTCAGTACAGGCTTGGAGGGCTGAAAGGTCTGTTCCTGTGCTGTAATTTTCTTTGTTCTAGCTGGCCAATGATGTGAAGTTTTCTCAACAAATCTTCCAAGCTACTACAGATAAGGTCTTGCAAAGAGTGCTGCATTGTTTGTTCAGGGCGATGTGTTGATTGTGATTGCAGCAGATAGGGAGAAGTGATGAAGTGCTAAAAAGACTCAGTGACCAGAATGTGAAGTTGAAAAGGAATGATTGCATACCTTGGACTGGAAGTCAATGAAAAGAACCTATAAAGATATGGCTGAACTTGGATCTTTCTCTTCCTGGTCCAATATTAACTTATGATTTCTGCTTGAGTGTGTTAGCTTCGATACATGTGGAAGAAAGAGGTGAAATTGGAATGGCTAAAGCATAACAAGATGCTTATGACAATTGTGACCTACAAGAAAGGGACATTTGGCCTTGTTGCCAAATGCATAGATCACTTCAGAGGGATTAAGGCTCTACTTAATTTATCTCAAGAGGCTTGGAATACAAAAGCAGGGATGTACTTCTGAGGCTTTATAAAGCACTGGTTAGGCCCCATTTGGAGTACTGTGAGCAATTTTGGGCCCCACACCTCAGGAAGGACATACTGGCACTGGAGCGGGTCCAGCGGAGATTCACACGGATGATCCCAGGAATGGTAGGCCTGACATACGATGAACGTCTGAGGATCGTGGGATTATATTCATTGGAGTTTAGGAGGTTGAGGGGAGATCTGATAGAAACTTACAAGATAATGAACGGCTTAGATAGGATGGACGTAGGGAAGTTGTTTCCATTAACAGGGGAGACTAGGACGCGGGGGCACAGCCTTAGAATAAAAGGGAGTCACTTTAGAACAGAGATGAGGAGAAATTTCTTCAGCCAGAGAGTGGTGGGTCTGTGGAATTCATTGCCACAGAGGGCTGTGGAGGCCGAGACGTTGAGCGTCTTCAAGACAGAAATTGATAAATTCTTGATTTCTCGAGGAATTAAGGGCTATGGGGAGAGAGCGGGTAAATGGAGTTGAAATCAACCATGATTGAATGGTGGAGTGGACTCGATGGGCCGAATGGCCTTACTTCCGCTCCTATGTCTTATGGTCTTATGGTCTTATGGTCTTACTTATGGTGCATACAGAGGAATCTTGACCAGTGATGTACTAATCATTCATTACAACGCTCATTGTCATTTGAAGCTAGCATGTGATACTTCAAACTAAACTACTGTGGTGGAGCAATAATCAGTCATGTCGTGGATGGTGATCAAGAGAAGCCCATAGCATTCGTGGTACATACTCTTACCAGAGTGAATTCAACTCTGCACAAACTCTGCACTCTTGGAATCATTTATGGAATCAAAATGTTTGGTAGATAGTTGCGAGTAACAGATCATAAATATGTCGCAGCTATTCTGGGATCCAAGCCTGCAATATTAACAATGGCAGATTTAAAGAATGTAGCAGTGGGCAATGCTTCTCTCACAGTATGACTATAACACTGAAATTGCAATTCAAAAGTGAATGTTATCGTTGACGAACTGTCCGTCGCACTTGCCACTTGAACCCTCAGATGTGAGCTGTGAAAGTGCAAATCTTCACAATAGGACAAGTGAATAATGAGTTCTAATCACAGCAATTGAAATTACAGTTTAGTAAAACTGACATTAAATGGATGGACAGAGTTTGACTGGTGTGCGGATGAGCAACTGTCACAATTCCATTATTAACGCAGTGATGTGTCATGTTATCAAGGAGAGTCACTAAATGGTCCAGTTCTTCAACAGATAGGGTTCTGGTAAAACTCCATCCTGAACATACACGATCAGTCAGTATGAAATCCATAGCAAGATAATTTGTTTAGTGCCCTGACAATGATCCAGATTCAATGGTAAGCAAATGTACTAACTACCAAAACTGTGGAAATAAGCTGCCAAAAATTCCTGTACAGCCACGGTCATGGTCAACTCAATTTCAAAGAGTTCACGTAGACCTTTGTGAAAATACAAAGGATTGCAACTATCACAGAATTTTATTATCATAGAATCCCTACGGTGCAGAAGGAGACCATTCAGCCCATCGAGTCTGCACCAACAACACTCCCACCCAGGCCCAGGCCCATACCCATAACCATAACTCTACATATTTACCCTGTTTGTCCCCCCCAAGAGTAACTAGAATTGAACCAAGTGAAGGAAGAAGGCTGAAACAACATGAAAGCTAATTATGAAAAGAAAATTAACCAGAAACATGCACTGAAAGTGTAAATTGTTAATGAACTTGCTGAGATTATGAACTGTTAAGTTAAAAGCAGATCAAAAGAAAAGCAAAAAGAGAGATATTGCAAAAAAATAGCATTTGGATGTGAGTTATTAAACAAAGCCAAAGACCCAAAACCTCTGCCAAAACCTACAAGGACATCAGGAAAGTTTTGTAAACCAGTTACTGAACTTAGTTTGTAAATGCAATTTATAAAAAAAGCCAGCTATAATCATGCCATGTGTGAATATTCAGCGATTTATTTTTATTTGTTTTTCATTGTTGACGTTCTATAGCTAATGAAATAGGGAATAGTTGGTGAAGAAACTTTCCTAATTGGGAAAACAGTGAATGTCTTGATATGTAATGAGTATGCACAGTGTGCAATGATGTCATTAAACACATGAACTGGCCAACTTGGTGTCTGTCTTTATTTGCAACAGCCTCTCAATATGTAACAGTCCTAATTGCTTATTATTATAATTTGAGCTGCAGGTTTAGTACTCAAGTGTCAATTAGACACAATTTCCATGGAGTAATATAAGTGGGCTCCTCACTCACACTTCCATTGAATGTGTGAAGTGCTCTGACTGATACAGAATGGTATATTGCAGGATGGCTCAGGGATCCAGGGAGAAGGTGCACAGGTTTTTAGGTGTGACATTTGAAGTCCAGGAGGAGGGGGGTCCAAAAAAAAGGGATGAAGTGTATCCACAAGTATCCACCTTGCCCTCCTTACTTCCTTGCATCAGCTGGTGATAACTCTGCTTGGTTTTATGCTTTCCTCCAATTTTTCATCCAACCAAAAAAGTAACCTTAGCAAGATACCCTCGTTCAGTAAGCACTTACTTTCTCCTGGTGGCCCCTATAATAGAGTCAAAGATATACAGCACAGAAATAGGCCCTTCAGCCCTACTCGTCCATGCTGACCAGGTTTCCAAAACTGAACTAGTCCTATTTGCCTGCATTTCGCCCGTATCCCTCTAAACCTTTCCTATCCATATAACTGTCCAAATGTCTTTTAAATGTTGTCATTGTATCCGCCTCTACCACCTCCTCAGGCAGCTCATTCCAGATGTACATCCCTTCTTTGTGAAAAAGTTGCCCCTCAGGTTCCCTTTTAAATCTTTCCTCTCTCACCTTCAAGCTATGCCCTCGAGTTATGGACTCCCCTACCCTGGGGAAAAACCTTGGCTATTCACCTTATCTATGCCCCTCATGATTTTATAAACCTCTATGTGGTCATCCCACATCCTCCTTCGCTTCAGAGAAAAAAGTTCCAGCCTATCCAGCCTCTCCTTATAATTCAAACCTTCCAGTTCCAGTAACATAATGGTGTGCAATCAATTAGAGTAGCACAACACTCAAATCTTTTCGATGACATCCTCAGGATTTTGAGAAAAAATGTTGTTTGTATGTTGGTGAAATGTCTCAAAGTCTCCCAATGGACTCTCAATTACAACTCCAGCAGTAATTAATATAAAAGCGGAAGTGTCTTTTTAGTAGCATTTGAAATTAATATCAAAGTTATGTTTACTTTCTAACAGCTGGGCACTATTAGGAGAGAACATTTGCTGAAATGCAGCCACCAAAAGGTCCTGCAGCCTCCGTAATGAGTGTTAGCAGGCATTTGAAGTGCCAACCAGCTGCTTACCGAGCCATCAGGAAACCATTCCTAGCACAAGCTTCAATTCCTTTACCAATTAAGATGGCACATTGTGTAGAAAGTGGGCTAAACCAGCATTGGTTGAAACATATGAGAGTTCTTGACAACGTTGATGTGGAGAAGATGTTTCCTCTTGTGGGAGATCCAGAACTAGGTATCGTTGTTTGTAAATTAAGAGTTGCTCATTTAATATAGAGGTGAGAAGATTTTCTTTTCTCGTAGGGGTGGTGAGTTTTTGGAAATCCCTTCCTCAGAAGGTGGCGGAAGCAGAACCTTTGAAAGTTTTCAAGGCAGACGTAGATACTTGCTCGATTAAAAAAAAAAGAGGGTGAAAGGTTACAGTGATAGGTGGGAGGTTACAGTCAGATCAGCCATGATCTTATTGAATGGTGGAATAGGTTTGAAGAGCTGAGTGGCTGAATCCTTTCATCAACAATTTCCTGTTTCATTAGCTGTATAGCTTCAACAACAAAAAGAAACAAATCCCTGTTAATATGCACACTTAGCATGATTACAGCTGGTTTTTAAAAATACAAACTGAGTTCAGTCGCTGGTTTAAATGAGTGGAAATGGAAGTTGGGCAGACAGTTTTACATGTGGCGAATCCACAACAGCCTTATTTCCATTCCCATAAAGAGCTAAAGCTATCCCTTCCCATTCTTTTACAATACGCTGTTGCTATATCGTGACTGGGACAATTCTTCTTTTGAATTCAAGGAAAGAAAATATCAGACGGAAAGTAGGGGAAATTGCTTTGCCATCTTACCACCTTTTCTTCCCTTGACCTATACCTCCCGCGAGGCCATATTCTAACTTCTCAGTGGGTGTGCGAATGGAGGATTTGTCCGAGGGCAAACCAGGTTTTTTCTCACAGTAGGACAGAAAGTATTAAAGCTACTCAGTTTGCTGACCTGCATGAACAACTGCCTGAACTGTTGTAATACAAGTAATTTTCTTTTCTATTCTGCAACCTTTCATTTTTCAACACACGTGTGTGTATTGATAAATAGAGAAGCCAATAATATGGGATCACTGCTGCAGCAAGTCAGATAAGGTAGCATAGTGGTAATGTAGTGGCCTCATAATTCAGTTGCTTGGACTAATGGTGTGGAGATGGGAGTCCAAATGCCACCATAGCTGTTGGTGAATTTCAATTCAGTTAAGGAAAAACCTGTAATAAAAACGATAGGTATCAGTGTCACCAATTCAACAGATTGTCATGAACAACCAACGTGCTTATTAATGCACCTGCTGTCTGGTCTTGCTCTGGCCAATATGTAATTCCGCACCTACAACAATGTGGATGACTCTTAACTGCCCTCTGAAATGAACTAGGGAGCCATTCAGTTTTATCAAAATTGCTACAATGAACACAAGAGTGCTTCACTGCACAGATTGCAGCTGTTCAAAAAGGGTAAATCAGAATGGAGAATAAGTGCTGACCTTGAAAGTGACACCCCACATCCCTTGAATGAATAAAAAACTAGTCCTTTGCTCCAGTATTATACTTAGTGGATTATGAGCTAATATCACAGCTGGCTAGGTGTTCAGGAAGCTTGCTATGAGGGAGGAATCTTTCCAGCATGAAACCCATGTGGGTCCCAACCATACTGGTGTCAGCTGCCAGAAAGCTTATGATCTGCTAGGAAGCAACAAATTAAGAGGCAACATCTGTGACATATATATATATGTTTTATAGTGTGTTTGGGGTGCGGACTGCCCCTTTAAGAGTGCAGGTCAGGTGACACCTGAGAAATGAGCTCCTCTCAGTGTGGGACCCTGCTGGACAGTCTTAGACCTGACCGTGAATGAGTGCAGAGCTCAAATAAAGAGCTCCTAGTGCTCAAGTTACCAAGCATGCCTCGTGATTGTTTTTGCACCCTGAGTCCATAGCGGCAAACATAACAACTGGCGACAAGGCTGCTTCATGACCCATACATCCTGCTGGAGTTCCGTTCTGGCAAAGGGGGAAGAGATTGAGCATCGCCCTGGATTTTATAGGACAGCGCTGGAAAGGAACTACAATGTGGCAACACTGTGAAGAATAGGTAGAAGTGTTCCAACCACTGTTGTTTGATTTTCAACAACCCATTCAGGGGGGAGGTAGGACTTGCCTAGGAGATGAACAAAAACATCGCAGGAAGCGGGCACCAAGGGAATTCGGTTGTGAGTGGCTATCGGCAATGATGGAAGGAGGTATTGGGTCTAGATTTGAGTGGAAGCGGACACTGTGGGAACTTGGATAGTAGATGCTGAGGGGACTCTTAGTATTTTTCTTGAATTTGTCTGGAAACATAGACCATATTGAAACTTTCTCTATAAAATCCAAAGCCACACTATCGATGGGAGTATTTCTTCATCCACAAGATATCGGCAATTCAGGATAATGCTTTTCAGACTTTTACCGGCTATAGATAAGGTAACTATAGTTCCTACAGCATGACTGATTTCCTTTTTTGAAGATAGGACTAATACAAAACCACATGGAGGCATCGTAGATCAAAGCACTGGCACCTCCTGCATTATGTCAATGTTCAAGAACTAAGTGATGTCTATAATCACTTGATCCAAACTGAGCATTGGTGCCTGATGGATAGATCGTTGACTTCTCTGATCAGTGATAAATATCGACCTAGCACCATGACGATTCAATGAAGAAAAATCCAAGAGGAGGAAGATCAAATCTCAACCCTAAAGCAACCAAACCAAAGAGAAGAATTCCAGCCACAGCAATCTGGAAAATCTTCACGCATCCAACTCAGTTTCAGAGTAGTCCGGTCAAATAAAGTTAGTAGTACTGGACTACTATGCCCAGACTAATGGATTTGTATGCCTTTGTTACCACGTCCAGTTTAATGAAAATTATGTTGAAAAATGTGACCTCCTAGAACAAAAAACAAGCCGCCTCCATTACCTAGCAGAACAATCTAAAGTCACAAGGCAAAAAAAAATCAGCATTGCATAGTTCAGAGCTGATTTGTAAAGACAAATCCAGAAGATAAAGGACATGTGGTGAGAAGAGAAAGCCCAAAGAGATCCACCAATATGCTAAGCATCATGACATGTAAATCTCCATAGTAGGCACCAGAGCCATCTATTGACCCAGGTCAAATGGCCAAAATCTTCTTAGATCACAGGGTAGTGTTTCCCTTGTAAAGGATGGCAATCCCATCCGCCAACGCTGTGAAGAACATTCAGAACTGCAAGTCCACAAAGACAACTGATACTCTACAGGCTAACCCTCAGTACCTCTAATAGAATCCTGGGATGAACAACCGTCAATGGAAGAGCTGCAACAAGTAATAAAACAGGTGAAAAACATCGGAACCTGCGACAGCGATGGTATTCCAGCTGAGGTTTTGAAAGCTGGTGAACGTTGCTCACATCAAGACCCCATGCATTCATCCTATGGATTTGAGAGAAAAGAGAAAGGCACCTGAAGTCAGGAATGTGACTGCAGCGGTACGGACAGTGGGGAGAGGGACATAACCAAAATCCTTTATTTTTCTTGTCCGTAAAGAGGTATTTTAATTTTTGAAATAGGCTGTATCTCCCCAAACCCTCTGTTTGTGAAGTCAATTTTGAAATGATTTGCAGCAAATTATCTTTCGGGATAAAGCAGACATACGGGCTGGAATTTTCCTGAAAAGTTCCTAAGTATCATAATAAGGAGAAAATGGGAGTCCTCCATGCCAATCTGCAATCTTCTGGCACTCTGTCACTTTCTCTGACAACTAGGAGCTTTCCTCTGGTGGGAAGGCGGGAGGGAGGGGGAGAAGCCCAAGAATGCAGGTGAAACCAGCTTAGACCACTTGGACGCTATTGCACAGGGCCGGTGAACTGGAAGGCACCCCCCCTACATATGTTCCCCATCATTGTGCAAATCCCACCCCCCACCCCCCCCCCCCCCCCTCCCCCCATCATCTCCCCTTCATTCAGGACCACCTGCAGTCTGGCCCCATCCAGCACACTTATGGTGCCCAATCAGTACTACTAGGGTGTCAACCGGACACTGTCAGGCTGGTACTGCCTGATCGTACTGCTGGGCCATGCACGTGACCACCCGAGGGCTTCAATGACCTCCAGTCCCCCGGCATGGCTATGGCCGTGACATCTTGCTGGTGAGGGTGGAAGCACCCGGGAGGGCAGAAGCAGCCATGCCAAACTCAGTAACTACATTTAAATGTAGTCAATTCCATGTAAATAGGCTTTGCGCCCTTTCTGGATGTGAAGCCATTCTCACTGGCAATACAGGGCCAAGGAGATAGCAATCTGATTCCCAGCTCATCAAACTGATCGGCCAGTGGGTCAAGCCTGTAAGATCATGCACATTGTTTATTCATACAATCAAATGCGCGGGATTGGACATCACCACTACAAACACACAAGGAGATAGGAAAGAGAAGAGTTTTAAAATTAGGAATAACGTAAAACAAAAAAAGAAAACCAAGGTGTAGATCGGGACGTCACGTGGACACTGTGATGACTTGGGTACATAAGGAATCATATATCAGTCGTGTGGAAGTTCTCCTGGGGTGCAGGCAGTTACACACAGCATGTAAGAGCTGCTCAGAGTATTCAATAAACTGTTATTGCTCTAAGTCCTTGGCTGCCAGTCTTTGGAACCCAGCATTTCTACATGGTGTCAAGAGTTGGCAGAATGGCACAGGGATTTTGCCACATCGACACTCATGGTTGACAAAACCATTGTAGACAACTGGGCAAAGTTTGAAAAAGAGTGGCGGCACATCTATTGTGGTGCTGGGTTATCTGACAAATCCAGATGGTACACACATACACTTTACCAAACCTAGGTCACCAAGAAATTTGAATATTTTGTTTTTGAAATATAGAAGGAGAAAGAGGACCAAGATATTCACAAACCTAGGGAACATTTGCTTGCCAATAAAGATCAGCTTCGAAATATGTTTAATACTACCAAACAAAGATTGGATGAATATATACAGTCCTACATTACGACTCTAAAACTTCTAGGAAGAAAATGCACATTTGATACCCTTATCAACAAGCATGTTAGGGATTGCATCATGTGTGGAGTCCATAGTGTGTCGCAAGCAGATTTATTGTGAGAAAGATCTTACATTGCTATCAACAATCAGCACCTTATGTTAAATGTATGCTAAATGAGCAGTTTAAAAAAGCAGCAAGGAGCTAAGGTAGGAAATAGAAGTTTCTGGGGTTCAGGATACCCTGCCCCAACTGTGGTGGCCATCGCTCAGAACAGAACCACATGTTTGAGGTTTGGTAAATGCTGCAACAAATGTAGCAAATAAAACATTTTGTGAAATGTTTCAGATCAAAACTACAGCAGCCTATGCCACCAGCCACATTGAAACCAGTCACCCCTCCAGAGTTTGGAGCATGAACAAAGTAAATGAATTGGAGCTCAATCAGAGCAACCAAACCACTGAGCCTCCAACAACACTCTACTTTGTGAGTATCAACACCATCAGAGAAGGGTGAGATCTTCACCATCTTGAAAATTGCCTGTAGCAATGCAAAACTAAATGTAAAGATTGACACTGGAGCAAAGTTCAACATAGTACCCAACCAAATGCTACGGGAACTAGATCCATATGCAGCATCAGATCCTGGCATCCAGGTGGACCTCATGGCTTATGGTGGACAAACCATCTGTGTGGAAGGTGTGGCCACACTACATTCCACAGCTTCAAGTTCCATATTATCAACCTGAACATAAAACCACTGTTGGGACTTCGGAACAGAATCACACTGGAGCTAATCCATTTTGGTCCAGAAGTACTTGCTCTGCAGCACCAGGTGCCAGAAATAATAGAACACAAAGACCTGTTCATCTGCAACATCAATGGTAAGCTACCTGTAATATACTACATGAGGCTAGATAACTCAATACCACCAACAGTCTGTGCTCGGAGAAGAGTACCCTTTATATGCCCTGTTTGTGAACAGAACTCCCACTTATCTGACGAAGGAGCAGCGCTCCGAAAGCTAGTGGCTTTTGCTACCAAATAAACCTGTTGGACTTTAACCTGGCATTGTGAGACTTCTTACTGTGTTTACCCCAGTCCAACGCCGGCATCTCCACATCAAGAGTACCCTTAGCCAGGAAGCAGAAAGTAGTCATTGAGCTGCGTTGGATTATAACACTGGATGTTATAGCTCTCATAGCAAGGCCACTTAATGTGTTTCAGCAACGGTGGCTGCAGTAAAGAAAGGTGGTACGGTCAGGATTTGCATTGTCCCAGTCCACTTAAACACGGCACTGCTCATACCTCCTCACTTTATGAAAACAGTGGAACAGATGATAACAAACATGCCCATTCCCAAGGTTTTCAGCATCCTGGATGCAAAATGTGGGTTCTGGCAAATCATGCTGGATAAAGAATCCTCAAAACTTACCATATTCATGTCTCTAGTAGGTACTCCTCATGCCCTATGAAACCTCCACGAGCAGCGATATCTTCCAGCAACACATGGAGCAACTCTCTGCAGGCCAACCCTGTGAAGTTATTGTCAATGACATCCTGGTTTGAGGTTGTAATATGCAAGAATGTGATGCAGGTCTTCATCTGTCCTCGACAGAATTAGGACCATACAGTTAAAGCTCAACCCTGTTAAATGAAGATTCAGAGTAAACCAGGTTCCTTACATGGGCCACTTACTTACAGCTGATGGTACGAAGCCAGATCCAGACAAGACAACTGCTATATGACAGATGGACATTCCCATGGATAAAGTACGCTTTGCAGCATTTCCTTGGTATGATGAATTACCTTTTCAAGTTCATTCCTTGTTATAGTGAAGTCACTGGACCAGGGTGTTGAATGGTGTTGGCAGGATCACCACACTGCTGCAGTCAACAGACTCAAACAGGAACTCTTTGTCTTGCCGGTACTACAATACTTTGACATTCAAACACTTGTACTCCGATCATGGACTTGGCGCAGTCTGTATCTAGAATGGAAGACCTATAGTCTTTGCATCACTGACACTGAGACTCATTATACACAGATTGAAAAGGAACTCCTCACCCTAGTTTTTGCCTCTCAGAAAATCTATGACTTCATATATGCTTATCTTGCATGTGTTGAAACTGATTATCAGCCACTCATAATTATTCTAAAGTCTCTTCACTTTGTGTCTGCACAGTTGCAGTGCATGAAGCTCAAGCTGCAATGCTACAAACTCAGTGTCGCCTACAAATGCAGTAAGAAGCTGTACTTTGCTGATGTCCTTTCAAGAGTCTTCCTACCCACCACTGATCAGTCAGATCATAAGGAGGACATCGACATCATGACTATAAAGTTACTTTCGTCTCGTAGAATCTGGGAACTCAAGCATGCCCTGCAGGTGGGCATCACATGCTGACAGCTTCAGAATGTTATCATGAAAGGTTGGTCTGAGTTCTCGTGGGAGTTTCCCCATGAGCTCCACACATTCTTCTCCATCACAGATGAACTAACTGTACAAGATAGACTGATACTATATGGCCAGGGATTCATCATTCCCACCTCTCTGACTGAGGTGCTATACTCAGCAACTCCACCAGGATTGGACACAACCAGATACAGAGCAAAGGAATCATATTGGCCCTACTTGGAGAGGGAAGTATCCAGGTGTGCACCATGCAACGCACTCAAGCCATATCCAGCCAAAGACTACCTATATGAGATCCCATTGTTACGTATTGTGACTAGTTTGAGAATTGGTCCTTTCATAAGAACGTAAGAACATAAGAAATCAGAGCAGGAGTAGGCCATCTAGCCCCTCGAGCCTGCCCCACCATTCAACAAGATCACGGCTGATCTGAAGCGCATCAGTTCCACTTACCCGCCTGCTCCCCATATCCCTTAATTCCCTTAGCGATCAGAAATCTATCTACCCGTGATTTAAACATATTCAACGAGGTAGCCTCCACCACTTCAATGGGCAGAGAATTCCAGAGATTCACTACCCTCTGAGAGAAGAAGTTCCCCCTCAACTCTGTTCTGAACCAGCCCCCACTTATTTTGAGGCTGTGCCCTCTAATTCTGGTTTCCCTTCTAAGTGGAAAGAACCTCTCTACCTCTACCCTATCCAGCCCCTTCATTATCTTATATGTCTCTATATGATCACCCCTCAGCCTTCTAAACTCCAACGAGTAGAGACCCAATCTGTTCAATCTCTCCTTATAAGCTACACCCATCATCTCCGGTATCAACCTGGTGAACCTTCTCTGCACTCCCTCCAAGGCCAATATATCCTTTCGCAAATATGGGGACCAAAACTGCACACAGTACTCCAGTTGCGGCCTCACCAGTGCCTTGTACAGTTGCAGCAAGACCTCCCTGCTTTTATATTCTATCCCCCTCGCGATAAAGGCCAACATTCCATTCGCCTTCTTGATCACCTGCTGCACCTGCAGACTGAGTTTTTGCGATTCGTGCACAAGGACCCCCGATCCCTCTGCACAGTAGCATGATGTAATTTTTCTCCATTTAAATAATATTCCAATTTACTATTATTACTTTCAAAGTGGATAACCTCACATTTGCCAACGTTATATTCCATCTGCCAGATCCTCGCCCACTCGCTCAGCCTATCCAAATCTCTCTGCAGACTTTCCGTGTCCTCCACGCAATTCGCTTTCCCACTCATCTTCGTGTCATCAGCAAACTTTGATACCCTACACTCAGTCCCCTCCTCCAGATCATCTATGTAAATGGTAAACAAACAGTTGAGGCGCCAGCACCGATCCCTGCGGCACGCCACTGGTCACCAACTGCCAACCAGAAAAGCACCCATTTATTCCAACTCTCTGCTTCCTGTTAGATAGCCAATCCCCAATCCACGCCAACACCTTACCCCCAACTCCATGTACCCCAATCTTCTGCAGCAACCTTTTGTGAGGCACCTTATCGAATGCCTTCTGGAAATCTAAAAACACCACATCCACTGGTTCCCCTCTGTCAACCGCACTAGTCACATCTTCATAAAAATCCAGTAAATTCGGCAAACACGACTTTCCCTTCATGAATCCATGCTGTGTCTGCTTAATCGAACCATTCTTATCCAGGTACTCTGCTATTTCCTCTTTAATGATGGACTCCACCATCTTCCCAACTACGGACGTTAAGCTAACTGGCCTGTAGTTACCCGCCTTTTGTCTACTTCCTTTTTTAAACAGCGGCGTAACAGTAGCTGTTTTCCAATCAGCCGGCACTACTCCAGATTCCAGCAAATTTTGATAAATAACTACTAACGCATCTGCTATTACCTCAGCCATTTCTTTCAGTACCCTGGGATGCATTCCATCCGGGCCCGGGGACTTGTCTACCTTCAGTCACATTAGTCTACCAAGCACTACCTCTTTAGTAACAGTAATTGTATTAAGGACCTCACCTCCCACCAACTCTCGATCTCTAATATTCGGTAAATTATTTGTGTCTTCCACCGTGAAGACCGACACAAATAACTTATTTAAAGTCTCAGCCATTTCCTCGATTTCCACTATTAAATCCCTCCTCTCATCCTCCAAGTGTCCAACATTCACTCTGGCCACTCTATTCCTTTTTATATATTTGTAAAAACTTTTACTATAATTTTTTTATATTTTGAGCTCGTTTAGTTTCATAATCTATCTTTCCTTTCTTAATCGCTTTCTTAGTCGTTCTTTGTTGTTTTTTAAAGTTTTCCCAATCCACTAATTCTCCACTATTTTTGGCCACTCTGTACGCATCTGTCTTTATTTTAATACTCTCCTTTATTTCCTTCGTTATCCACGTCTGGTTAATCCTTTTCTCAGTAAGAAGTCTCACAACACCAGGTTAAAGTCCAACAGGTTTATTTGGTAGCAAATACCAGAATCTTTCGGAGCACTGCTCCTTCGTCAGATGGAGTGGAGATGTGCTCTCAAACAGTGCAAATAGCACATCTCCACTCCATCTGACGAAGGAGCAGTGCTCCGAAAGCTTATGGTATTTGCTACCAAATAAACCTGTTGGACTTTAACCTGGTGTTGTGAGACTTCTTACTGTGTTCACCCCAGTCCAACGCCGGCATCTCCACATCATAATCCTTTTCTTACAGTCCTCCCTTATCACCGGAATATATTTTTGCTGAGTACTTTAAAAAATCTCCTTAAAAATCCTCCACTGTTCCTCAGCTGTCCTACCTACCAGTCTGCTCGCCCAGTCTACATTAGCCAATTCCGCCCTCATCCTATCGTACTCCCCTCTGTTCAAGCAGAGGACACTGGTTTGGGACCCTACTTTCTCACCCTCCATCTGTATCAGAAATTCAACCATATTATAATCACTCAACCCAAGAGGATCCCTCACAAGAAGATCCTTAATTCTACCTGTCTCATTACACAGTACCAGCTCTAAGATAACTCGCTCTCTCATAGGTTCTGTAACATACTGTTCAATGAAACTATCCCGACAGCATTCTAAGAACTCTTCCTCAAGCCCTCCACGTCAAATTTGAGTCGACCAATCAATATGCAGGTTAAAATCCCCCATGATTATTGCCATTCTGTTTTTGCACGCATCCATTATTTGCTTGTTTATAGCCCTCCCCATCTCTCAGTTATTATTTGGGGGCCTATAGACCACGCCTGCCAGTGTCTTTTTCCCCCCACTATTCCTTATCTCCACCTACAACGATTCCACGTTTTGTTCCTTAGAGCCTATGTCGTCTCTCACTGCCGTCCTGATATTATCCTTTATTATCCTTTCATCCCA
This sequence comes from Mustelus asterias, assembly GCF_964213995.1. Lineage (NCBI taxonomy): Eukaryota > Metazoa > Chordata > Chondrichthyes > Carcharhiniformes > Triakidae > Mustelus > Mustelus asterias. Next base: position 30,213,949 of record NC_135806.1, read on the forward strand.
ACTGGTGTTGGAATGCCATTGTATATTCAACTGGCTGGCTCATTGTTTTAATGGGATTACAGTTCATTACAAATCCAGTCAGAAAAAAAGGCATTAGAAATTGTATAAAAAATACATCCTCATAACAATCTGGACAAGGAACAAAAAGTCAGCATGCTGGTGCAACAAGCAATTTAGAAGACAAATAGCATGTTGACATTCATTACAAGCGCATTAGAGTACAAGAATAAAGAAGTCTTGCTACAATTGTACATTGGTGAGATCACATCTTGAGTTCTGTATCCAGTTTTGGCCTCCATAGTTAAGGAAGGATATGATTGCATTGGCGGCAGTCTCGTGGCTGCTCACGACATTGAAGCCTGGGGTGAAAGAGTTGCCCTATGATGGGAGGCTGAGTAAATTAAAGAACAAAGAACAAAGAAAATTACAGCACAGGAACAGGACCTTCGGCCCTCCAAGCCTGCACCAACCATGCTGCCCGATTGAACTAAAACCCCCTACCTTTCCGGAGACCATATCCCTCCATTGCCATCCTAATCATGTATTTGTCAAGATATACATTCCATGATAACATGGAGAAGAATTGGACCTATATTTTCTGAAATCAAAGAATGAAAGGTGATCTCATTGAAAGATGCAAGATTCTGAAGGGGCTTGACAAGGTAGATACTGAGAGGTTGTCTCCCCTGGTTGTGGAATCCAGAACGCGGGGACACAGTCTTAGGTTAAGGGTCCGATCATTTGTGCTTTTCACAGCACTTAATGGGCATCCCTGGTTGAACTAATATCTTTCTTGACTAATTCAAAGGATATCTGAGAGTTAACATCATCGGTGTGGGTCTTTTTAGTCTTATTTATTCATTCACAGGATGCGGACATTACTGGCAAATCTACTCCTAGTTGCCCTTGAGAAGTTGGTGGTAAGCCACCTTCCTGAATTACTGCAGTCAGTGTGGTAAAAATGTCCCCACAGTTATTTCAGTAGTTCTAGAATTTTTGACTGAAATAATGAAATAATAGTGTGTGACTTGGGGAGAAAATTTGAAATGATATTCCCATGCACCTGCTGTCCTTCTAGGTGGTAGACACTGTGGATTTGGGAGGAGTGCTGTTGGAGGAAAATTACTGCATCTTTAGATTGTACATACTGCTGTCACTATTGGTTGGTGCCAGAGGGATACAATGTTCAAGATGGTCAACGGGCTGTCATTCAAATGAGCTCTTTTGCCCTAGATGGTGTCAAGATTCTTGCGTGTTGTTGGAGTTGCAAGTGAGGATTATTCCATCAAATGATTGATTTGTACCTTATAGGTGGTAGAAAGACTGGAATTGCAAGTCAGCCAGACTGTTGAATCATAGAATCCATACAGTTCAGAAGGAGGCCATTTGGTCCATCGAGTCTGTCCCAACTCTCTGACAGAGTATCTTACCCAGGACCTCTCCCTCACCTTTGCCCCGTGACCCCACAGATTTACCATAGCTAATCCAACTAATCGATACATTTTGGGACACTATGGGGCAATTTAGCATGGCCAATCGACCTAACCCGCACAACTTTGGACTGTGGGAGAAAACCGGAGCACCCAGAGGAAACCCACGCAGACACAGGGAGAACATGCAAATGCTACACAATCACACAAGGCTGAAATTGAACCTGGGTCCCTGGTGAGGCAGCAGTGCTGACCATTGTGCAACATACTAGCCTTAGGTTTTTATGATGTGGAGATGCCGGCGTTGGACTGGGGTAAGCACAGTAAGAAGTCACACAACACCAGGTTTTTATGACAATCTAGCAGCTTCATGCCTAATTATATGAATACAATCTTTTCATATCCAGACATCACCTGAATTCGCATTCTCAACCTACCATTGTGGAATTTGAACTGACCTCAAAGAACAAAGAAAATTACAGCACAGGAACAGGCACTTCAGCCCTCCAAGCCTGCACCGACCATGTTGCCCGGCTGAGCTAAAATCCCCAACCCTTCCAGGGACCATATCCCTCTATTCCTATCCTATTCATGTATTTGTCCAGATGTTCCTTAAAACTCACTATCCTATCTGCTTCCACTACCTCCCCCGGCAGCGGGTTCCAGACACCCACCACCTCTGTGTAAAAAAACTTGTCTCGTACATCTCCTTTAAACCTTGCCCCTCGCACCTTAAACCTGCGCCCCCTAGTAATTGACTCTTTCACCCTGGAAAAAAGCTTCTGACTATCCACTCCGTCCACGCCCCTCATAATCTTGTAGACTTCTATCAGGTCGCACCTCAACCTCCGTCGTTCCAATGAGAACAAACCAAGTTTCTCCAACCTCTCCTCACAGCTAATGCCCTCAATACCAGGCAACATTCTGGTAAATCTTTTCTGTACCCTCTCCAAAGCCTCCACATCTTTCTGGTAGTGTGGCGACCATAATTGAACACTATATTCCAAGTGCGGCCTAACTAAAGTTCTATAAAGCTGCAACATGGCTTGCCAATTCTTAAACTCAATGCCCTGGCCGATTAAGGCAAGCATGCCGTATGCCTTCTTGACTACCTTCTCCATCTGCGTTGCCACTTTCAGTGACCTTTGTACCTGTACACCCAGATCCCTCTGCCTATAAATACTATTAAGGGTTCTGCCATTTACTGTATATTTCCTATCTGTATTAGACCTTCTTCTGGATTGTGAGCCCAGTATCTGAGATAACCACATTTGGTTTCACACATATAACAGGTTTAAATCAAATTTATTCATTGCAGCTAGTTGGTTGTTAGAAAATTTCATTTTAGATTCTTTGCAAAACGGCCTTGTGACCACTACAGTCTGAAAATTAAACATTTCACATCGGAATAAGTTGTTACGCCGGACACTTTGGAATGCTATGCATTTTCTCCTCTCAATACTTGTCATCTGGCCATAGAGCTTTGCACTTTTAGAGCCACACTCCAAGTAAACTAATTGTGTTTCAAAGGCCAGACTACATTTTGACAGAAGATTGAGTTGACATTGTTATCCTACACTGAATACTCACAGAAGCCACAATTCAAGCTGTTCCCTATTACACAGTTGTGGTTTGAATTCAATCCATTTTGTCCACTTGTTGCACTTTCAGCTCAGTATAATTTGTATTTTTCGATTTTATTTGTGGTGAAGGGACCTTATCACAAACACCACTGTAATGTGCTTGCCCATTTCACAGAAAACTGCACTGATTTTGTTCCATCACGAGAGCCAGAAAGATAACAGGTTTTCTGCTATACTCAAAATGAAAAGCATTTACAGCAAGGTTTTCAAATGTGCATTCTATTGCAAAACATAAACTTTATTTGCAGTTCAACATAGTGCAGGCACCAAAGTTGAAAAAAGGTTAACACTTTACGTATCATATGTTCAGGACTCCAACTGGTTTTTCTCTTTCAGATGATTTTTTAATTTTCAGATTTCCAACATTGAGTTATTTTTATCTTGGGAGATATATCCCTGGAGGTTCATATCTATTATTTTTAACGTACAATGGTCTTAATGCTATCAGGAAAAACTGTGCACTTTACACAGAAAGGAGAGGAGTTGTTTAACGTCGAATCATTTGCCCCATACTTTCTTCCCAGCAATTTAAGAGAACGAACTTATGTTTATTTATACAGCGTTTTTAGAACTCAACTCATCTCAAAGCACTTTACATCTAATGGGCGGCGCAGTGGTTAGCATTGTTGCCCCACAGTACCAGGGACCCGGGTTTGATTCCCGGCTTGGCCAACTGTCGTGTGCCGTTTGCACATTCTCCCCGTGTCTACGTGGGTTTCCTCTGGGTGCTCCGGTTTCCTCCAACAGTCTGAAAGACATTCTGGTGAGGTGCATTGGTCATGCTAAATTCTCCCTCAGTGTAGCCAAACAGACGCCGGAGTTTGGCGACAAGGGGATTTTCACAGTAACTTCATTGCAGTGTTAATGTAAGCCTATTTGTGACTAGTAAATAAACTTTAAGTGTTTGCTGCATTACTCTTCATAGAAATTATAGAATCCCTACAGTACAGGAGGAGGCCATTTGGTCTATCAACTCTGTATCGACCACAATCCCAGCCAGGCCCTATTCCTGTAACCCCACACATTTACCCTGCTAACCCCCCTGACACTAGGATCAATTAAGAATGGCCAATCAACCTAACCCACACATCTTTGGACTGTGGGACGAAACTGGAGGAAACCCACGCAGACATAGGGAGAAAGTGCAAACTCCACACAGTAGTTCCCATAAATGACAATGCAATAATAAGCAGACAATCTGACTTTAGTGATGTTAATTGAGTTCTAATTATTGGTCAGTTTGTATTATGTCTTTGAGAGATTGCAGCATGACATCACTAGAAGAAAGTGTATCATGCAATTCAGTTTTAGTTTTGCTTATACTTTCAGCAATGCACAGCACTGCTGCCACTGCCTTCAAGCTTTATACCCATGTATATCTGTTCTCATGTGCCTGGTTTTAATAAGTGAATCCACAACACATTTACCCAATCCTCGAGATGTGATTGGTTCTTATATATTGTATGCTGCACAGCTGGGGTCAAACAGTGTGGCAGCAAGTATAGATACAGCACTAGAATAGCATTAGATCACACTTCATGGCATGAGATGACCATCAACATTTTGGTCAGACTGCAATGAGTTTACAGCATCAGAGTGTTGAAACTGCCACATGCTGACTGTAGAAAAGCTTTAAGACGCAATGCTCAAATAAAGAACAAAGAACAAGAACAAAGAACAATACAGCACAGGAACAGGCCCTTCGGCCCTCCAAGCCCGCGCCGCTCCCTGGTCCAAACTAGACCATTCTTTTGTATCCCTCCATTCCCAGTCCGTTCATATGGCTGTCTAGATAAGTCTCAAACGTTCCCAGTGTGTCCGCCTCCACCACCTTGCCTGGCAGCGCATTCCAGGCCCCCACCACCCTCTGTATAAAATATGTCCGTCTGATATCTGTGTTAAACCTCCCCCCCTTCACCTTGAACCTATGACCCCTCGTGAACGTCACCACCGACCTGGGGAAAAGCTTCCCACCGTTCACCCTATCTATGCCTTTCATAATTTTATACACCTCTATTAAGTCTCCCCTCATCCTCCGTCTTTCCAGGGAGAACAACCCCAGTTTACCCAATCTCTCCTCATAACTAAGCCCCTCCATACCAGGTAACATCCTGGTAAACCTCCTCTGTACTCTCTCCAAAGCCGCCACGTCCTTCTGGTAGTGTGGCGACCAGAACTGGACGCAGTATTCCAGATGCGGCCGGACCAACGTTCTATACATCTGCAACATCAGACCCCAACTTTTATACTCTATGCCCCGTCCTATAAAGGCAAGCATGCCATATGCCTTCTTCACCACTGGTGAAAGAGCTGGTAAACAATCATGATGTGATTGCAGTGAATAGTCTGTCAATTCCCTGAGTGGAACAGCATATCAAGAGAACCAGCACCAAATTAACTCAGTAAAGGTGTGCATGTGGACTGGTTCGAAAGCGGACAAGGAAAAGTGAAGAAAATCCAAAACAACCATATAAATTGGACAAAAGAGGGTTGTGAATGTAACAGGCAGAGCTTCAGAGAAACGCAGCCACGCTCATCCCAGCAACTATAGAAGAAGAAGGGCAAAGGGATATTGGCAGAATGTTAACAAAATTTCCCACTTTGTATTTGGATGCAGCTGACCTACTATCCAAAATTAAAATATTTAAATAGTGTACAGAGCTATGATTTGTTGATTCATGCGAGTCTGAACCAGCCCAGCAAGCTATAAGAATTCACCTGGTGATTAGGAATGAAGGCCTACACAGTCTGAAAATGTCAGAATTAACACAAAAAGAGCAAAGCGATCCCCAAAGGATATGGAAGACAGTTCAAAATATGGTTAAGCTTGTGTATTCATCAACTAGAATTCATGTTACTTTGACAACAGCTTACAGAACCCATGGACCACTTCATCAGCAGATGAAGAGCAAAGGGTGCACACTGTAATTTTTCAAAGACAGAGCCAGCAGTCAGAATTGTTGGCTGGAATTTTCCCGTCCCGCCCACCACGGGAATCGGAGCAAGCAAGGGGTGGACCATGGAAAGGTCCGTTGACCTCGGGCAGGATCTTACAATTTTGGGATGAGCAAGGCCATTAAATTCCGCCCGTTGAGTCAGTAATCACGTTCACTTTCATGGAAGCATTCGAGAAAGATCTTGTCAACAAGTCCAAAATATGTAACATTGAAGAGCTACTGAAGGATGGACGTACAATACAATACCTACAGTGCAGAAGGTGGCCATTTGGCCCTTGAGTCTGCACCAACCACAATCCCATCCAGGCCCCATTCCCATAACGCCACATATTTACTCTGCTAATCCCTCTGACACTGGGGTCATTGTAACTTGGCCAATCAACCTAACCCACACATCTTTGGACTGTGGGAGGAAACCAGAGCACCCGGAAGAAACCCACGCAGACACAGGGAGAATGTGCAAACTCCACACAGACAGTGGCCCGAGGCCGGAATTGAACCCAGATCCCTGGTGTTGTGACGCAACAGTGCTAACCACTGTGCTGGGCTGCCCACATATGTATGATGCGATCCACAATCATAGGTCAACAAAGCTTCCAGGTCTAAAGCATAATCTCACTGGGCATTGCTGAGACCACACCTGGAGTACTACCTTTCATCTCCTTACCCCAAAAAGACATAGCTGTCCTGGAGGGAAAGCATCAAAGGCTCACTAGACTAGTTCGAGATAGAGGAATTGTCCTACTGTCTAGACTAAGCCTACATTCCTTGGAAATTGGAAAAATGGGCGATGATCTCATGGGTGGCACGGTAGCACAGTGGTTAGCACTGCTGCTTCACAGCTCCAGGGATCTGGGTTCGATTCCCAGCTTGGGTCACTGTATGTGTGGAGTTTGCACGTTCTTCACGTGTCTGCGTGGGTTTCCTCCGGGTGCTCCGGTTTCCTCCCACAGTCCAAACATGTGCAGGTTAGGTTGATGACCATGCTAAAAATTGCCCCTTAGAGTCCTGAGATGTGTAGGTTAGAGGGATTAGCGGGTAAATATGTAGGGATATGGGAGTAGGGCCTGGGTGGGATTGTGATCGGTGCAGACTCGATGGGCCAAATGGCCTCTTTCTGCACTGTAGGGTTTCTATGATTCTATGAGAAACATCTAAAGCTCTAAAGTGTTTTCAAAGGAGAGATGCTGAAAAAATGTTTCCCCTGACTGAAGAATCAGGATAACATTCCCAGAATAAGGGAACTGAGATAAGGATAAATCACTTCATTCAAAAGGTTGTAAATCTTTAGAATTCTTTGCCCCCAGAGGTTTGTGGGTGCTCACTTGTTGAAGATATTAAAGACAGAGGTCAGTAATTTTTTGGATACGAAGAGAATTAAGGGAAATGGGGATGGTGCATGAAGGAGGATTGAAGATCAGGATTGATCATATTAAAGGTTAAAGAAAGCTCAAAAGGACCACTCTAGTGGCTAGCTTTTATATTCTTATCATAAAATGTAAAAACTGATATTTTGAAGGTAGCAGAACTAGGCTAATATTTTGAAGTGGGAAAAGGACATCAAATCAATTTCAAGATATGGAATTTGAGAATGTGTAGCAGAAGAAAGAATGAGCAGGAAAAGTTTGTCAGGCTTGAGGTCACATTGAGAAGAGAATTAAATACGTTTGACAGGGCTTCAATCAAAAATGTGTATCTGTCTGTCTCTGTGTGTTGAACAGAGCTTACATTCACATTCATTTTATCTTCAGTGAACAGCTGTTGATGAGCCCATGTAAGATTTCAGCTACTATCTCCACGACTGATTTTAAGATGAAGCAGAAGAATTTCTATTTGGTTCCAATAATTATATCTGCCAGTTTTTGTTGATGGCGATATGGTTGGGGGAAGAGTGATGCCGACTGTGGTGCTTCTTCAATACAAACTTTTGCCCCCAGCATTAACATGTTGATGAAACAAGCAGGAGGAAAAAAATCTCAGAACTTAACATTTAGAGGCTGATTCAATAAATACTGCACCAGCCTGTGAAGCCTCAATTTACGGTGGATCAGATAAAAGCTCTGTAACCCTGCCACATCCAGTCCTCAATTGTTGTGGTCAATTAAACAACTCACTAGAGTTGGGGCTTAATCAGATCCTCAATGATTGGAGAACCCAGAAAATCAGTGAAAAAGACAAGGCTGAATCATTTGCAACAATCTTTAAGCAGAAGTGCTTCGTGGATAACTTATCTTGGATTCCTCCTGAGGTCCCCAGCATCACAAATGCCAGTCTTCAGCCAGTTTGTTTCACTCCGTGTGATATCATAAGACAGCTGAAGGCACAAAATGTAGCAAAGGATATGGACTCTGACATACCTCGGCTGCTGTATTGAAGACATGCTCCAGAGTTAATTGCCCCCTAGCCAATCTGCTCCAGTATACCTACAACACTGGCATCTAATTGACAATTTGGAAGAATGGCCAGGTATTTCCTATCCACAAAAAGCTGGGCAAATCCAACCTGGCCAAATATCACCCCATCTGTCCACGTTCAATTATCAGCAAACTGATGGAAGGTGTCACTGGCAGTGCTTTGAACCTACACAGCAATAACCAGGCAGGGGTGAAACAATGAAAACCTGACAAGGGTGAGCTTCTCAACCTTTCAGCTAAGTCAAGTATCAGATCAAGCTCAAGATGGGGTGCAATGCCTTTTCTTGACAGGTTGGATCGTGTATATCTTTCTTGTGGGGACCATGAATTGGATTAAATTTGAATTGGCTTTTGGAACAAGCAAGGAGATGGATTCAGGTCTGCCCAGTCCATTCTGTGCATTGCATTGTAACTTTGAGAATGTATTACAGATTACTAAGAAAAATAATTTGCTTACTGATTGATTCTGCCAGGGCCACTTGGTTTCAAAGCCTATTAAAGCCTGGTCCAGACATGGCTAAAATAGCTGAATTCCAGAGGCGAGTGAGAGTAACTGCAATTGTCATAATGGCAGCATTTGGCTCGATGCAGCATCAAGGAGCTGTGGAAAGATTGAAGTTAATGGGAATCAGGAGGAAAAATTTCCATTGGTTGGAGTTACACCTAGCACAAGTGAAGATGGTTGTGGTGGTTGGAGGCCAATCTCCTCAGCTCCAGGATAATGCTGCAAGAGTTCCATTAGAACATAGAACATAGAACATAGAACATTACAGCGCAGAACAGGCCCTTCGGCCCACGATGTTGCACCGACCAGTTAAAAAAAAACTGTGACCCTCCAACCTAAACCAATTTCTTTTCGTCCATGAACCTATCTACGGATCTCTTAAACGCCCCCAAACTAGGCGCATTTACTACTGATGCTGGCAGGGCATTCCAATCCCTCACCACCCTCTGGGTAAAGAACCTACCCCTGACATCGGTTCTATAACTACCCCCCCTCAATTTAAAGCCATGCCCCCTCGTGCTGGATTTCTCCATCAGAGGAAAAAGGCTATCACTATCCACCCTATCTAAACCTCTAATCATCTTATATGTTTCAATAAGATCCCCTCTTAGCCGCCGCCTTTCCAGCGAAAACAATCCCAAATCCCTCAGCCTCTCCTCATAGGATCTCCCCTCCATACCAGGCAACATCCTGGTAAACCTGGCATAAATATTCTGGCCAGGTTTGCTAGTGTCACACGGGAGGATTTAAACTAGTTTGGCAGGGGGTTGGGACCCAAAGCAAAGGTGAATTAGCTGAAGGGGAACCAGAGAGTAGGGCCAGTAAGACCCAGAGAAACAACAGGCAGGGTGGAGTTGCTAATCAAAGAGGGTCTGGTGGACTGAAGTGCATCTGTTTCAATGTGAGAAGTGTAACAGGTAAGGCAGATGAACTTAGAGCTTGGATTAGTACGAGGAACGGCGATGTTGTTGCCCTTACAGAGACTTTGTTAAGGGAAGGACAGGATTGGCAACTTAACATTCCAGGATACAGATGTTGCAGGCGGGATGGAGGGGGATGTAAAAGGGAGTTGCACTACTGGTTAAGGAGAATATCACAGCTGTACTCCAGGAGGACACCTCGGAGGGCTCATACAGCGAGGCAATATGGGTAGAGCTCAGGAATAGGAAAGGTGTAGTCACAATGTTAGGGGTTTACTATAGGCCACCCAACTGCCAGCGGGAGATAGAGGAACAGATATAGAACATAGAACATAGAAAAAATACAGCACAAACAGGCCCTTCGGCCCACAAGTTGCGCCGGTCATGTCCCTACCTACCTAGGCTTATATATAGGCTTACATAGAACATAGAACAGTACAGCACAGAACAGGCCCTTCGGCCCATGATGTTGTGCCGAGCTTTATCTGAAACCAAGATCAAGCTATCCCACTCCCTATCATCCTGGTGTGCTCCATGTGCCTATCCAATAACCGCTTAAATGTTCCTAAAGTGTCTGACTCCACTATCACTGCAGGCAGTCCATTCCACACCCCAACCACTCTCTGCGTAAAGAACCTACCTCTGATATCCTTCCTGTATCTCCCACCACGAACCCTATAGTTATGCCCCCTTGTAATAGCTCCATCCACCCGAGGAAATAGTCTTTGAACGTTCACTCTATCTATCCCCTTCATCATTTTATAAACCTCTATTAAGTCTCCCCTCAGCCTCCTCCACTCCAGAGAGAACAGCCCTAGCTCCCTCAACCTTTCCTCATATGACCTACCCTCCAAACCAGGCAGCATCCTGGTAAATCTCCTCCGCACTCTTTCCAGCGCTTCCACATCCTTCTTATAGTGAGGTGACCAGAACTGCACACAATATTCCAAATGTGGTCTCACCAAGGTCCTGTACAGTTGCAGCATAACCCCACGGCTCTTAAACTCCAACCCCCTGTTAATAAAAGCTAACACACTATAGGCCTTCTTCACAGCTCTATCCACTTGAGTGGCAACCTTTAGAGATCTGTGGATATGGACCCCAAGATCTCTCTGCTCCTCCACAGTCTTCAGAACCCTACCTTTGACCCTGTAATCCACATTTAACTTAGTCCTACCAAAATGAATCACCTCACATTTATATATCACCTCACATATAACCCTCAATCCTATTAAGTTCCATGTACACATCCAGAAGTCTCTTAAAAGACCCTATCGAGTTTGCCTCCACCACCCACTGATGGCAGCCGATTCCACTCACCCACCACCCTCTGAGTGAAAAACTTACCCCTGACATCTCCTCCTACTCCCCAGCACCTTAAACCTGTGTCCTCTCGTAGCAGACATTTCAGCCCTGGGAAAAAGCCTCCAAGAATCCACCCAATCTATAACTCTCAACATCTTGTACACCTCTATCAGGTCACTTCTCATCCTTCATCTCTCCAAGGAGAAAAGACCGAGCTCCCTCAACCTATCCTCATAAGGCATGCCAACCAATCCAGGCAACATCCTTGTAAATCTTCTCTGCACCCTTTCAATCATTTCCACATCCCTTCTGTAATGAGGCGACCAGAACTGAGCACAGTACTCTAAGTGGGGTCTGACAAGGGTCTTATAAAGCTGCATCATTATCTCCCGACTCCTAAACTCAATCCCTCGATTGATGAAGGCCAGCACACCATACGCCTTCTTAACCACCTCCTCTACCTGCGAGGCCGATTTAAGAGTCCTATGGACTCGGACCCCAAGGTCCTTCTGATCCTCTACACTGTTAAGAGTCTTTCCCTTTATACTGTACTCCTTCATCCCATTTGACCTGCCAAAATGGACCACTGTGCATTTATCTGGGTTGAAGTCCATCTGCCACTTCTCCGCCCAGTCTTGCATCCTATCTATGTCACACTGCAGTTTCTGACATCCCTCCAAACTATCCACAACACCACCAACCTTCATGTCGTTGGCAAACTTACCAACCCATCCCTCCACTTCCTCATCCAGGTCATTTATGAAAATGATAAACATCAAGGGTCCCAGAACAGAACCCTGGGGCACTCCACTGGTAACCGATCTCCATTCAGAAAAAGACCCATCTACAACCACTCTCTGCCTTCTGCAGGCAAGCCAGTTCTGGATCCACAATGCAGCAGCCCCTTGGATCCCATGCCCTCTCACTTTCTTGAGAAGTCTTGCATGGGGGACCTTATTGAACGCCTTGCTGAAGTCCATGTAAACCACATCTACCGCTTTTCCTTCGTCAATGTGTTTAGTCCCATTTTCAAAGAACTCCACCAGGCTCGTAAGGCACGATTTGCCTTTGACAAAGCCGTGCTGACTACTTTTGAGCATTCTAAACTTCTCTAAATGTTCATAAATCCTGTCCCTCAGGATCTTCTCCATCAACTTACCAACCACTGAGGTTAGACTCACCAGTCGGTAATTTCCTGGGCTATCCGTATTCCCTTTCTTGAATATAGGAACCACATCCGCAAGCCTCCAATCCTCCGGAACCTCTCCCGTCTCCATCAACGCGCAAAGATCATCACCAGAGGCTCTGCAATCTCTTCCCTCGCCTTCAACAGGTCCCTGGGGTACATCCCATCCGGTCCCGGCGACTTATCTATCTTGATGCTATTCAACATTTCCAACACATCCTCTTTCTTAATGTCCACATCCTCAATCTTTTCAGTCCGTCTCAATCCTGTAGTACAAGCACCCAGATCTTTTTCCACCGTGAATACCGAGGTAAAGTATTCATTAAGCTATGTATTCATTAAGATATGTTGGCAGATTTTGGCCAAGTGTAAAAGTAACAGGATTGTTGTGGTGGGAGATTTTAACTTCACCTATCTTGATTGGGACTCACTTAGTGCTAGGGGCGTGAATGGGGCAGAGTTTGTAAGAAGCATCCAGGAGGGTTTCTTGAAACAGTATGTAGATAGTCCAACTAGGGAAGGGGCCATACTGGACCTGGTATTGGGGAATGAGCCCAGCCAGGTGGACAATGTTTCAGTAGGGGAGCAGTTTGGGAACAGTGACCACAATTCAGTGAGCTTTAAGGTACTGATGAATAAAGGTAAGTGTAGTCCTCAAGTTAAGGTGCTAAATTGGGGGAAAGCTAATTACAACAATATTAGGCAGGAACTGAAGAATGTAGATTAGGGGCAGATGTTTGAGGGCAAATCAACATCTGGCATGTGGGAGGCTTTCAAGTGTAAGTTGACAGGGATTCAGGACCGGCACATTCCTGTTGGGATGAAGGATAAGTGTTGCAAGTTTTGGGAACCTTGGATAACGAGAGATATTGTGAGCCTAGTCAAAGAGAAAAAGGAAGCATTTGTCAAAGCTAGGAGGCTGGGAACACACGAAGCAAGTGTAGAATACAAGGAAAATAGAAAGAAACTTAAGCAAGGAGTAAAGAGGGCTAAAAGAGGTCACAAAAAAGCATTGACCAACAGGACTAAGGAAAATCCCAAGGCTTTTTATACATATGTAAAGAGCAAGAGGGTAGCCAGGGAGAGGGTTGGCCCCCCAAGAACAAGCGAGGGACTCTATGCATGGAGCCAGAGGAAATGGGCGAGGTATTAAATGAGTACTTTGCATCAGTATTCACCAAAGAGAAGGACTTGGTGGATGATGAGTCTGGGAAAGGATGTGTAGATAATTTGAGCCATGTTGAGATCAAAAAGGAGGAGGTACTGGGGTTCTTGAGATACATTAAGGTAGACAAGTCCCCAGGGCCTGATGGGATATACCCCAGTATACTGAGAGACACAAGGGAGGAAATTGCTGGGGCCTGGAGAAAAATCTTTGTATCCTCACTGGCTACAGGGGAGGTCCCAGAAAATTGGAGAATAGCTAATGTTGTTCCTTTGTTTAAGAAGGGTAGTAAGAACAATCCAGGTAATTACAGGCCGGTGAGCCTTACATCAGTGGTAGGGAAATTATTGGAGAGGATTCTTCGAGACAGGATTTATTCCCACTTTGAAATAAGTGGCCGTATTAGCGAGAGGCAACATGGTTTTGCGAAGGGGACGTTGTGTCTCACGAACTTGATCGAGTTTTTCAAGGAAGTGACGGAGATGATTGATGAGGGTAGGGCAGTGGATGTTGTCTACATGGACTTCAGTAAGGCCTTTGACAAGGTCCCTCATGGCAGACTGGTGCAGAAGGTGAAGTCGCATGCGATCAGTGGTTAGCTGGCAAGGTGGATACAAAACTGGCTCGGTCAAAGAAGACAGAGGGTAGCAATGGAAGGGTGCATTTCTGCATGGAGGACTGTGACAAGTGGCGTTCCTCAGGGATCAGTGCTGGGACATTTGCTGTTTGTGATATATATAAATGATTTGGAGGAAAATGTAACTGGTTTGATTCGTAAGTTGGCGGACGACACAAAAGTTGGTGGATTTGCAGATAGCGATGAGGACCATCAGAGGATACAGCAGATATAGATCAGTTGGAGACTTGGGCGGAGAGATGGCAGATGGAGTTTAATCCGGACAAATGTGAGGTAATGCATTTTGGAAGGTCTAATACAAATAGGAAATATACAGCAAATGGCAGAACCCTTAAGAGTATTGACAGGCAGTGGGATCTGGGTGTACAGGTACACAGATCACTGAAAGTGGCAATGTAGGTGGAGTAGGTAGTCAAGAAGGCATACGGCATGCTTGCCTTCATCGGCCAGGGTATTGAGTTTAAAAATCGGCAAGTCATTTGCAGCCTTATAGAACCTTAGTTAGGCTGCACTTGGAATATAGTGTTCAATTCTGGTCGCCACACTACCAGAAGGATGTGGATGCTTTGGAGAGGGTACAGAAAAGATTTGCCAGGATGTTGCCTGGTATGGAGGGCATTAGCTATGAGGAGAGGTTGGAGAAACTTGGTTTGTTCTCACTGGAACGACGGAGGTTGAGGGGTGACCTGATAGAAGTCTACAAGATTATGAGGGGCATGGACATCGTGGATAGTCAGAAGCTTTTTCCCAGGGTCAATTACTAGGGGGCACAGGTTTAAGGTGCGAGTGGCAAGGTTTAAAGGAGATGTACGAGGCAGATGTTTTTTTACACAGGGAGTAGTGGGTGTCTGGAACTCGTTGCCGGGGGAGTTAGTGGAAGCGGATATGGTAGTGACTTTTAAGGGGCCTCTTGACAAATACATGAATAGGAAGGGAAAAGAGGGATATGGCCCCCGGAAGGGTCGGGAGTTTTAGTTCAGTCAGGCAGCATGGTCGGTGCAGGCTTAGAGGGCTGAAGGCCTATTCGCGTGCTGTAATTTTCTTTGTTCTTTGTTCTTGCTAGTATCCTTGGCCCAAGCATCTTCAGCTGCTTCAGTGATATTTTCTTCATCGTATGTGGAGAATTTTTCTAATTGCCAAAATATTGAATGCATTCAAGAGGTGGTCAAACTTTATGGGGAAAAAGCAGGATTAGACTATTGAGTTGGATGATCATCCATGATCATAATGAATGGCAGAGCGGGCTTGAAGGGCCAAATGGCCTCCTCCTGTCTTCTATGTTTCTATGTTAATGATTGCCCAACATTCAATACTATTCACAACTTTTTGGATATTGAAGCATGTCTGCATGCAACAGAGTCTGGATAATATTTAGCGGCAAGTAACATTTGTGCAACGCAAGTACCAATTAGTTACCATCTCCAACAAGAAAAAGTATAACATCTCCTCTTGACATTCAATGGCATTACCATTGCTGTATTCCCTGCCATCAACATCCTGGGGGTTACCAGAGATTTAACTGGATGAGTCAGGTTAATACTGAGGCTACAAGAGCAAGTTAAAGGCTGCTAATTCTGCAGTTACTATTCATCTCTTGACAACCATCCCACCCCCAAAAATCTGGCCGCCATCTACAAGGCACAAGTCAGGAGTGTGATGGAATACATTCCACTTGCCTGCCACTGGCAGCTCCAACAACAATCAAGACGTTTGACACCGCCCAAGGCAAAGCAGCCTGTTGGACTGGCATCCATCCACCACCTCAACCATTCACTCCCTCTATCATGGGATTACAGTGGCAGGAATGTGTAAAATCTACAGGACTCACTGCCATAACCTGCCAAGACTCCTTCAGCAGGACCTTCCAGATTTGTGACCACCACCACTTAAAAGGTCAAAGGCAGCAGCTGCAGGAGAACACCACCACTTACAAGTACCCTTACAAGTTATACATGCCAGTGTGACTTGGAAATATGTCACCATTCCTTCAATGTAATTTGTTCAAAATCATATAACTCGCTTTCTAACAGCATTGTTGGTGTACCTACACTTCATGGACTGTTGCTGTTCAAGAATCCAGATGCTATCATCTTCTCAAGGGCAATTAGGGATGGGCAATAAATGCTGGCCTTGCTAGTGACATTCATATCCCATTAACAAAGAAAGGAAAGGTTGAAAGATTTGTTCTATTTGTTTGTGCAATATGGGCATCACTGCACTGAGTGTGGTACACACTTTGCTGACACTACCAACTGGGAAAGCTACTGGAAAGTCTGTAAGTGATTTTTGCTGATAATGTGAAGAGGATCCATCCATGTAGACATGTACGTGGAGGAATGGTCTTTTGCACTGGGAGTGCCTCAAAATCAAAATAGTGGGCACGCATGCAGCTTGTCGCTGTACGTAACAGCTGTGTAGGGTTGTTTCTGGAGTAATGTCTAAATGTCATTCCCTAAATAAAAGTGTCCAGCGGCTTAAGGCACAAAGATCATCTGGTTTCATGAACAAATTCAACAGAGTGTACAGGGAGGATTATCAATGTCTGCAACGTGATAAATGTAAACTGTTTGGCTGCCCAATGTGTAGCCAACAGTTGTCACTCAAACAGGTATTATGATTTTTTTCATTACCCCGGTTCTATTTATGACGTTGAAGCAAATGGTTTAAGAGTTGACCAGTGTCTTGGTATAAGATAGCTACTAAACTCTGATCAGTTGCGACTTCCTCCGAATGGAAGAGCTTACTTGGGTCTGGGTAATCAGAAAGGTTATAAGAACATAAGAAATTGGAGCAGAAGTGAGCCATTGAGTCCTTTCAGCCTCCTTTGTCATTTAATAAGATAATGCTGATCTGAAATAAAAGAACAAAATGCTGAAGATTTGCAGCAGCTACAGACAGCATACCTGGTGTAAAGATACTCGTTCACCAGTTTGAGGAAAACGCAACTTGTTTGTTTACAAATTAAAACTACACAGAGCCTTGTATGTGACACTCTGCAGATTGATCCCTAAAAGGGACAATCACCACACCCCTCCCCCTCTAAGAAGATTGAGGGGAGATTTGATAGAGGTGTATAAGATTTTGATGGGTATAGATAGAGGGAATGCAAGCAGGCTTTTTCCGCTGAGGCTCGGGGAGAAAAAAACCAGAGGGCATGGGTTAAGGGTGAAAGGAGAAAGTTTAAAGGGAATATTAGGGGGTGCTTCTTCACGCAGAGAGTGGTGGGAGTGTGGAATGAGCTGCCGGATAAAGGGGTAAATGCGGGGTCACTTTTAACATTTAAGAAAAACTTGAACGGGTTCATGGATGAGAGGGGTGTAGAGGGATATGGTCCAAGTGCAGGTCAGTGGGACTAGGCAAAAAATGGTTCGGCACAGACAAGAAGGGCCAAAAGGCCTGTTTCTGAGCTGTAATTTTCTATGGTTCTATGGTTTCTACGGTCCCTGTATACAAATGTCAATACTCAATTTAAACAGTCCCAGATAAGTAAAGATTTAGTAAATGAAGTTATTCAATTATAAATTAAAGGGTGGGATTCTCCAAAAAAAAAATTTGAAGTGTCGAATTTGCGTAAAAACTGAAGTAATTCCTGCTGTTTTTTTCAGTTTCAAAATTAATCTCCCACACTCTGCACCCAAGAGTACCCTAGCGTGAATCTCATTAAAAATCAGTCGGCTATTCCTGCTGGAGAGGCAGCTTAGCGCTGAGTGGGCCACTGTGCATGCGCCAATCTGTTAGTACCAAGATCAGCACATGCACATTAGTCCCGCACTGCCGGGTTCCAGATCACTGGCCAGCGCCGCAACCCCACATTGCTGCCACTCTGATCCTCAAGGCCCGATTGCTGGCCTTGTGGATGTGTCCTGGCCAGCCCCGACCCTTCACCTACCTCGTTCTACACTTTCCCATCCCAATCTCCTGACCGCCCCTCCACCACCAGCAGCCCCCACCGCCACCCCCTCACAATTTGCAGTCCCCAACCCTGATGCCCAGCCCCGATCACTGGCCTTGTTCCCTGATCCCTTTGCAGAGTGGGTGGCAGTGGGGCCCCCATCCCCACCCGAGCTCCCCCAGAGGTCCCGCCCCATTAGGCCCCACCTCCACACACTGCCCAGTGGGCAGTGCCAAGATGCCTCCTGGGCATTGCCATTTTCAAAGCCTGGACCCTTGGTACTGCCCCAGGGACACCCTCCTTATCCAACCCTCTGGAGGGGCCTCAATGGTCCCCCTTCCCTCCAGCAAGGTTGGGCTGCCAGACATTATAAACTCTGCTGCCCTGCTGGAGTGAAACACTCCTGGCTGGGGGGAGGTTGTGTTTGGGGGAAGAGGTTAGAGGGCCTGGAGACTTCAGTCACGGTCCCGCTAATTATATGAAAAATATATCATAGAATCATAGAACCATAGAACCCCTACAGAGCAGAAAGAGGCCACTCGGCCCATCAAGTCTGCACCGACCACAATCCCAGGCCCTACCCCCATATCCCTACATATTTTATCCACTAATCCCTCTAACCTATGCGTCTCAGGACACTAAGGGGCAATTTTATCATGGCCAATCAACCTAACTCGCACATCTTTGGACCGTGGGATGAAACCGGAGCACCCGGAGGAAACCCACGCAGACACGAGGATAATGTGCAAACTCCACACAGACAGTGACCCAAGCCGGGAATCGAACCCAGGTCCCTGGAGCTGTGAAGCAGCAGTGCTAACCACTGTGCTACTGTGCCGCCCTAATTAAAATTTGAATTGACATAATTATTCAGCTCCATGCTGTTTCCTTGCGCCGAACTGACAACACTGGAAATTCGGCGCCTGTAGACTCACGGAGGCTATGGCACCAAGCAGGAAGCCCACAAAATGGCCTCTGCTTGAATCTCCCAGTCCCCTGAACTGTAAAAGCGGTAAGAGTTTTAACAACACCAGGTTAAAGTCCAACAGGTTTATTTGGTAGCAAATGCCATTAGCTTTCGGAGCGCTGCTCCTTTGTCCGATGGAGTGGAAATGGAGTGGATTTCCACTCCATCTGACGAAGGAGCAGCGCTCCGAAAGCCAGTGGCGTCCGCTACCAAACGAACCTGCCGGACCTCAACCCGGTGCTGCCAGACTCATTACAGCGGACGCCACTGGCTTTCAGAGCGCTGCTCCTTCGTCAGATGGAGTGGAAATCCACTCCATTTCCACTCCATCTGACGAAGGAGCAGCTCTCCGAAAGCTAATGATGTTTGCTACCAAATAAACCTGTTGGACTTTAACCTGGTGTTGTTAAAACTCTTACTGTGTTCACCCCAGTCCAATGCCGGCATCTCCACATCATGACTGTAAAAGCAGCGCAGTGGGCTGGGAGAATTGTCCCCAGTGTGTTTCCAAATCCTTGTGGATCCGCACAACTCCTGTTTAGGGCACTGCCACCTCATTGCTGTCAGCCGAAACCACAATGGTAGCTGCCTCTTCAGGTACAGGCAATTCAGTTCTATCTATTTCCATGGAGACGTTAGTTGTGCCTGCCACAGGATAACCAGGTACTTTAGTGCTAAAACAGTTGGCAACAGATTTCCTGATGGCAAAACTGGCTGCTGGGGTATCTCACTTTTTCTCAAATGGTCTATGTGTTTTTGGGTGATTGTTCCCTCTACATCCACTTGATAAGACAGGGATCCAGTTTTAAAGGCAAAGATTCAAATGACCCAATTCAACCCACTGCCAAAATTCTTCACATACAGTGCCATCCATCATAAAATGCTGAGTTAACTGACGTCGATCACGACTTACCTTCTGACTGATTTGGCTGGCCTCCAGCTTCCCTGGCAAGTTTAGAACCATGAAGTTCAGTCTCATTCTGAGATGATGGTTCATTGATAATGCTGCTGGCAGGCAAGAAGTCAAGCAGGAAGTGTGAGATTCTTGTCTCCAGGATACCTCCTGACTGCTTGTTTAGGCCAGTTTGCTCAGCTGGTCTGTTGGACGTTGGGCGGTGAGGCACATTTCTAATGCACTTTATACCATTTAATGTGGTGAAGTTTTGAAACTCAACACTTGTGAATACTGTTCCATTGTCAGACCCTATGGTTTCAGGTATTCCATGGGTGGAAAATCATTGGCATAATCTTTCAATGGTAGCTTGTGATGTAGGATATTTCACCTCAAAAACATTCATCCATTTAGAGTGTGCATCAGTAATGAGCAAAAGTATTATGCCCATGAATGGATCAACATAGAGTCAAACTCATGGCCAATCATGCCACTCCCAATGGTGCATTGGGACTACAGCAGGCAACCTTTGTTGCAATTGGCACTGATCACAGTGCTTGACCAGTCTCTCGATGTCGGCATCACTGCCAGGCCACCACACACAACTTCCGGCAAGCATCTTCATCTTTGAGATGCCCAGATTAATTCATTAGAAACAGCTCTCTGCCTGAGACAGGGATGAATACTCTTGTTCCCCTACAGAGGATGGTGCCATCCTGGCAACTCATTCATCCTTGTGGGTAACAAATAGTATCATTTCTTCAGAAATTGGCTCATTGGCCTAACCTGTAAGTATCTTGTATCTCACTTCAGACAGAAGGGGATCCCGACTGCTCCAGTACCTGATTTGCTTTGCAGAGACTGGCAACAGGTTCAGAAGATTAGCGTCATGACAATTTTCTGTGATACTGGAGCAGCTGTAACACTTTTTTGTAAACATAGGCTAACTGCATCCACATTTGCTATGTGTGTTCCAGGTCAGTGTTTGAATGCATATTCGTAGGTGTGCCAAACATTGAATTCTTGCCGATGCGATAGGCAGAAGGGCCTAATCTTTAAAAAGACCCAAGAGTGACTTGTGGTCAGGAACAATGGTAAAGAAGCTACCATAAAAGTATGGGTGGAATTTCTTGACACCAAAATCTATTGATAATCCTTCTTTCTCCACCTGTGGGTAGCTTTTTCCGGCCTCTTGAGATGGTTCTTGAGGCATTGCCTTTGGGCCTTTCAGATTTGTTATGCACCTCGTGGGACAACACCACACCAACGTGATATAGAGTGGCGTCACAAGTCCACACCAGTTCCTTAGGTGGGTCAAAATGTACTAACAAGTTTGAAGAATGCAACAATTGTTTCACTCTGTTGAAATCTTCTTTCTGGGGAGTCCTGTTGACATTGTGGACTTCATCAATTGGATATCCAATGATTTAGAATGTGCATCCACTAATATGAGAAACATATTATGTCAATTCAAACATATGGTCCATGAACGACCCTGCATAGTCTGAAATGATACTATTTGTATTCTTGTCCAGGGCATGCCTGGCTACTCCCAAGGACAGTAAGAAGTTTAACAACACCAGGTTAAAGTCCAACAGGTTTATTTGGTAGCAAAAGCCACACAAGCTTTCGAAGCTCTAAGCCCCTTCTTCAGGTGAGTGGGAATTCTGTTCACAAACAGAGCTTATAAAGACACAGACTCAATTTACATGAATAATGGTTGGAATGCGAATACTTACAACTAATCAAGTCTTTAAGAAACAAAACAATGGGAGTGGAGAGAGCATCAAGACAGGCTAAAAAGATGTGTATTGTCTTCAGACAGGACAGCCAGTGAAACTCTGCAGGTCCACGCAACTGTGGGAGTTACAAATAGTGTGACATGAACCCCATATCCCGGTTGAGGCCGTCCGCGTGTGTGCAGAACTTGGCTATCAGTTTCTGCTCAGCGACTCTGCGCTGTCGTGTGTCGCGAAGGCCGCCTTGGAGAACGCTTACCCGAATATCAGAGGCCGAATGCCCGTGACCGCTGAAGTGCTCCCCAACAGGAAGAGAACAGTCTTGCCTGGTGATTGTCGAGCGGTGTTCATCCATCCGTTGTCGCAGCGTCTGCATGGTTTCCCCAATGTACCATGCCTCGGGACATCCTTTCTTGCAGCGTATCAGGTAGACAACGTTGGCCGAGTTGCAAGAGTATGTACCGTGTACCTGGTGGATGGTGTTCTCACGTGAGATGATGGCATCTGTGTCGATGATCCGGCACGTCTTGCAGAGGTTGCTGTGGCAGGGTTGTGTGGTGTCTTGGTCACTGTTCTCCTGAAGGCTGGGACACCACACAACCCTGCCACAGCAACCTCTGCAAGACGTGCCGGATCATCGACACAGATGTCATCATCTCACGTGAGAACACCATCCACCAGGTACACGGTACATACTCTTGCAACTCGGCCAACGTTGTCTACCTGATACGCTGCAAGAAAGGATGTCCCGAGGCATGGAACATTGGGGAAACTATGCAGACGCTGCGACAATGGATGAATGAACACCGCTCGACAATCACCAGGCAAGACTGTTCTCTTCCTGTTGGGGAGCACTTCAGCGGTCACGGGCATTCGGCCTCTGATATTCGGGTAAGCGTTCTCCAAGGCGGCCTTCGCGACACACGACAGCGCAGAGTCGCTGAGCAGAAACTGATAGCCAAGTTCCGCACACACGCGGACGGCCTCAACCGGGATATGGGGTTCATGTCACACTATTTGTAACTCCCACAGTTGCGTGGACCTGCAGAGTTTCACTGGCTGTCTTGTCTGGAGACAATACACATCTTTTTAGCCTGTCTTGATGCTCTCTCCACTCCCATTGTTTTGTTTCTTAAAGACTTGATTAGTTGTAAGTATTCGCATTCCAACCATTATTCATGTAAATTGAGTCTGTGTCTTTATAAGCTCTGTTTGTGAACAGAATTCCCACTCACCTGAAGAAGGGGCTTAGAGCTTCGAAAGCTTGTGTGGCTTTTGCTACCAAATAAACCTGTTGGACTTTAACCTGGTGTTGTTAAACATCTTACTGTGTTTACCCCAGTCCAACGCCGGCATCTCCACATCAGTACTCCCAAGGATCCATATTTGCTGGTGGAGGCAATGCCTTTTAGGCTTCACAACTGGGCATTGGATGCCATTCTTTTGATTTCTTTATTGATGCCTGGTCACCAAACATGACTTTAGGCGAGTGCTTTCATCCTACTTTGTCCTGGATGTTCATTATGCAATTCCGGTGGCACTATAACACAATATATGCCTTCCTCATTTTATCGCCGTTCTTCTTTGTTGGTAAGGTTTAAGTAGCTCTGACTTATCACATCGCCATCCTTGCATCACCATCCTCTTAACTTTGGATAACACTAGGTCCCTTTCGGTCCAAGTTTTTATGTGTTTAGCTGAGACTGGCAAAGCCTGTTGAGAAATCTGTGGTAATGACACTGTATGTGGAAAAGTAAAACAGCTGAGTGCATCCACATTTGATATTTGTTTTCCTGGATGATGCTGTGACATATAACTGTAGACTGCTAACAATCGAGCCTAGCTCTCTACCCCTGCAGAGGCAATTGTCAGCACTGGCTCATCTTCCCCGAATAAACCCAACAACAGTTTGATGGAAAACTCCAACCTTAACAATTACTACTTCATCAATTTGCTCTTGATCATCAAACAGCACTTGCTTTTCAACAACCTGCTCAATCATGCGGAGCTTGGATTCCACCAGAGTCAGTCAGCTCTTGACCTCATGACAGCCTTGGTTCAAGCATGGACGAAAGAGCTGAACTCCAGAGGTGAGGTGAGAGTAACCATCCTTGACATCAAGGCAGCATTTGACCAAGTATGACATCAAGGAGCCCTAGCAAAACTGGAGTCAATGGGAATCAGAGAGAAAGTCTCTCCACTGGTTGGATTCATACTTAGTACAAAATAAATTGGTTGTGATTGTTTGAAGCCAATCATCTTAGTCCCAGGGCATCACTGCAGGAATTCCTCAGGAAAGTGTCCTAGAAATCATAGAATCATAGAAACCCTACAGTGCAGAAGGAGGCCATTCGGCCCATCGAGTCTGCACCGACCACAATCCCACCCAGGCCCTACCCCCACATATTTTACCCGCTAATCCCTCTAACCTACACATGCCAGGACTCTAAGGGGCAATTTTTAACCTGGCCAATCAACCTAACCCGCACATCTTTGGACTGTGGGAGGAAACCGGAGCACCCGGAGAAAACCCACGCAGACACGAGGAGAATGTGCAAACTCCACACAGACAGTGACCCGAGCCTAGGCTCAATGATATTCAGTTGTTTCAAATGACCTTCCTTATATCATAAGTCAGTAGTGGGGAAGTTTGCTAATGATTTCACAATGTTCAGTACCATATACCAGAGAGACTGAGCAGATTGGATTTGTACTCGTTGGAATTTTGAAGGCTGAGGGGGGATCTTATAGAGACCTATAAGATAATGAAGGGGCTGGATAGGGTAGAGATGGAGAGATTCTTTCCACTTAGAAAGGAAGCAAGAACTAGAGGGCACAGCCTCAAAATAAAGGGGGGTCAGTTTAGGACAGAGTTGAGGAGGAACTTCTTCTCTCAGAGGGTGGTGAATCTTTGGAATTCTCTGCCCACTGAAGTGGTGGAGGCTACCTCGTTGAATATGTTTAAATCACGGATAGATGGATTCCTGATCGGTAAGGGAATTAGGGGTTATAGGGATCAGGCGGGTAAGTGGAGCTGATCCACTTCAGATCAGCCATGATCTTATTGAATGGCGGGGCAGGCTCGAGGGGCTAGATGGCCTACTCCTGCTCCTATTTCTTATGTTCTTATGTTCTTATATATGACCCTTCAAATACTGAAACAGTCCATGCCCATATGTAGCAAATTCTGGCCAATATTCAGGCTTGGGCTGTGGCAAGAAAGATTCATGCCATACAAGTGCCTGGCAATGACCATCTCCAACAAGGGAGAATCTTTTTTTTTAAATACATTTTTACTGAAGATTTTTTTTCATTTTATAGAAATAACACAACAAGCTCTCAGATTTGTCCAGTACAGCAAGATCATTTTCAAACAAATACATGTAGGAAGAGAGAGAAAAAAGAAAATGACCAACACTGTTGGTTCAGATTATTCATTGTATCCAGCACCTCCCACCACATAGGTAGTAAAAGAATATACCAAAGTCTGGGGGGGATATCAGGGTAACAGGATATAGCCACAATTGGCTCAGTGGGGGACAACCAAGCTCACAATATGATGGTGACAGAGCCACAGAACTTATGGAAAACCTTGCAGGAGTAAACTAGACAATGCAGAGCCCAGAACGTCAAGATAAGAGTCCCAAGCCTTATGAAATGTATCCAATTTAGCTCAAAGTAAACAAGTCAAAAATTCCATTGGTATACACTCCAGAATGATTTTATGCCAATTCTAAACTGAAGGGGGCTTATCACTAATCCACGAGCAAAAGATATTCTTCTGTGCTGCAAATGTTAAGAGACTGTACAGCCTTTTCTCATTCGCATTTCCGGTCTTTTTGTCTGGGACACCCAGGGTGGAATTTTCCCGTCCCACCTGTCACGGGAGCTATAGTGGGCGGGGGGGGGGGGGGGGGGGGGGGCGCGGGGGGGGGGGGGGGGGGTGGACCATTTAAAAGTCCATTGACTTCAGGCAGTATTTTCTGGTCTTGGAGCGAGAGCAGCCAGAAAATTTCACCCCCAGTATCAAACACAAGGGATCAAACTCCAAGGCTGTAATTTTGCCATCCCACTGGCCACGGGAATCGGAGCGGGCAAAGGAGCAGACCATGGAAAGGTCCATTACCTCCGGTGGGATTTTACGGTTTTGGGATGAGTGAGACTGTAAAATCCCACCCCAAGGCCATTTCAAAGATCCTCTTAAGCTCTTTAAGAAATTAAACCAATAGGCTTTGATCTTAACACAATACCAAAACAATGCAGGTCGACCCCCACATCCACCTTGTACTTCTGGCATTACAAAGATATGGCAGGGTCAAACTAGTGTCACAAGCTTGGTTTTAAGCTGAGTTTCTTTTGTTCTATCACAAGCTGAAATTCTATTGGCACGTTCCCAAATATTGCTCCATGTCTCCACATCAAAACTCACTGTGAGGTCTCTCTTCCAAGTCCGCACCATGTCCAATGTATTATCACAAGTTCTAGAGAATGGAGTGTAATAAAATTTACTAAGTGTCTGGCCTCTGCAGAGAGCAGGATTTTTCTCAACAGGGAAATCTTAGCATCAGAAGACTGTTGTTATATCAAGGATAAAGTCCCGAAGTTGCAAATATCTAAAGGAGTGCTTAAGAATATCAAACTGTTGATACAGCTGCTCAAAAGATAACAGGGAAGCGCCGTCAAACACATCCCCTAGTCTACAGAGACCTCGATCTCTCCACATATTGAAATCATGATCCATAAAACCAAACTGGAAATCAGGATTACCCTGAATTGGAGAAATAACAAAAGTTAAATTAGATCTCCCCTCCAACTCACAGGCCATCCTCCAACTCTTTAGAGTGTTAATGATCACAGGATTACCACACTTATCTAACATCACCTTAGTATCCCTAAGAAATAAAAGAGACTGTGAGGAGTGCAAGGAC
Source organism: Mustelus asterias (assembly GCF_964213995.1). Classification (NCBI taxonomy): domain Eukaryota; kingdom Metazoa; phylum Chordata; class Chondrichthyes; order Carcharhiniformes; family Triakidae; genus Mustelus; species Mustelus asterias. The sequence goes on from NC_135806.1 coordinate 30,240,529, forward strand.
TGATTAGTTTCAACATCAAGCCATGTGGAGGAAGGGTCTCCACTAACCCATTCATGTATAAATCTAAGGTGGGAAGCTAACTGATGCATCTTAAAATTTGCCATCCCTAGCCCTCCTTGAGAGCTAGGCAACTGCAGCTTCGCCAACTTTAAATGAAGCTTTTTCTTAATTCAAACAGAAGAACTAAACAACCCATAAATGTCTTTAATGACCTCAGTAAGAAGTCTCACAATACCAAGTTAAAGTCCTTTAATGGCCTCTGTAGACAACAGGATAGGTAGCATTTGCAGAAGCTAAAGTAGCCTAGGCAACACATTCATCTTAATCAAGGCAATTCCACCCAACCAGGAAATAGGTGTAAAGATGACCAATGATGTAGGACCCACTTAATAAAGGCCAATAATTGAGGAACATTTGCCTTATATAGCTGCCAAAAACCAGGGGTAATATGAACGCTCAGATAGGTAAACCATATCAGGGGACCTGCGAAAGGAAAAACATCTACTTCTTAACTTGCCCAGGAGCATGGCCTCCAATTTCACAAAGTTAATCTTATAACCTGAAAAGAAGACTAAATCTCGCTACCACATCAATAATGGCAGGAACAGAGACACTCGGCTTGGAAACAAACAGCAACACATATTCCCCATAAAGTGAAACTTTGTGCTGCCTACCTCTATTGGACAACCAATAAATCTGGGGATCATGTCTAATGATCTCCACCAAAGGTTCAGTAGCGAGAGCAAATAAATTGGGATACAGGGACATCCCTGCCTCGAACTCGATAAGTGGAAAAGTGAATCGTGTGGAGGGCGTAGAAGGTCTGCAGAGAGATTTGGACAGGCTGAGTGAGTGGGCGAGGATCTGGCAGATGAAGTATAACGTTAACAAATGCGAGGTTATTCACTTTGGAAGAAATAATAGCAAATTGGAGTATTATCTAAATGGAAAAAAATTACAACATGCTACTGTGCAAAGGGACCTGGGGGTCCTTGTGCATGAGACTCAAAAACCCAGTCTGCAGGTGCAACAGGTGATCAAGAAGGCAAATGGGATGTTGGCCTATATCGCAAGGGGGATAGAATATAAAAGCAGAGATGTCTTGCTGCATCTGTACAGGGCATTGGTGAGGCTGCAGCTGGAATACTGTGTGCAGTATTGGTCCCCTTATTTGCGGAAGGATATATTGGCCTTGGAGGGAGTGCAGAGAAGGTTCACCAGGTTGATACCAGAGATGAGGGGTGTTGATTATGAGGAGAGACTGAGCAGATTGGGATTGTATTCGTTGGACTTTAGAAGGCTGAGGGGAGATCTTATAGAGACCTATAAGATAATGAAGGGGCTGGATAGGGTAGAGATGGAGAGATTCTTTCCACTTAGAAAGGAAACTAGAACTAGAGGGCACAGCCTCAAAATAAAGGGGGGTCAGTTTAGGACAGAGTTGAGGAGGAACTTCTTCTCTCAGAGGGTGGTGAATCTCTGGAATTCTCTGCCCACTGAAGTGGTGGAGGCTACCTCGTTGAATATGTTTAAATCACGGATAGATGGATTCCTGATCGGTAAAGGAATTAGAGGTTATAGGGATCAGGCGGGTAAGTGGAACTTCAGATCAGCCATGATCTTATTGAATGGCGGGGCAGGCTCGAGGGGCTAGATGGCCTACTCCTGCTCCTATTTCTTATGTTCTTATGTTCTTATGACACTTTTTGAAGGCCAACCAAATGTATAATCATTTCTAAGGACCACCACCAATGGGTTCCTATAGCGTACTTAAATCCACTTCAAAGTCCCCTCCTAATCCAAACGTATAGAATAAATACCATGTCAAAGGCCTTCTCAGCATCCGTGGAGATTGTTAACCCATTCAAAGCATGTTTTTGGAAGACTTGGATAATATTCAACAATCTCCTACAATGAGTTCCAACCCTTAATAAATCAAGTCTGATCACCCTGGATAACCACAGGAAGGGTATACTCCACGTGCATCATCAGAACTTTAAACAACACTTACTAATCAACATTCAATAAAGAAATGAGTCTGTAAGAAGTACACTACTGAGGATTCTTACCCGGTTTCTGGATTAAGGAAATATTCACCTCCCAAAGCATCTGAGTTAGCAGCCCGATGCCAAATGAATGATTTTACACACCAACTAATGGGTCTAATAACAAGTCTTTGAATTCCTTGAAGAACTCATACCCAAAACCATCAGGCCCAGATGCCTGAACAAGATGAAGCTCCTTAATCGCATCACCTCCCCAGAGATCAGAGCGTTCAAAGCTGTTCTCAAATCCTCCGAGACAGAGAGAAACTCAAAAGAAGTGCAGAAATGCTTCAGAAGTACCAGAGCCTCCTCAGCTTGTTCTGATTGATACAAATTAGCATAAAAGCTCTTAAACACCTCATTAATATCTTCTGCCTTAATTCTCCTATTTCCCTTGGACTCCACCATTGAAGCTATCATCCGAGAAACGATTTCTTCCGAATAAGAAAAGCCAAATACCTACTTGGAGAATCTTTCTGTTAATAGGATGATGAGTTCCCCACACATTCAAGGAGCAAATCTTTACAGTAGCTGCTGTCATTGCTTATTCAACCACAAAAAAAGGATAACAGCACACATAAAATGGCAGTTAAAGCATCATTGCGTTTCCTGCCACTTTTGGGCACTCAAAAGAAGCCTCCCCTGTCCCCAGCCACATTCGGGGCACCAACGACACAACATCTCAAGATATATATAGACTGTACCATACCAGGAGTCAGGTAACGATTCTCCAACCCCAAAACAACTGAAATACAAAACACATGCAAGCCTATAAATTCTACTGGGGGGTGGGGGGTGGGGGGGGGGGGGGGGCAGGGGGGGGCAGGGGGGGTCCTCACCCGCTGTCAGGACTCTTCGGGCCCCATCTACTACGTTCAAATTAAACCACTTGCTCAACTCCCTGCAATGGCACCACCCATTTTAACCATAATTAAAATAAAGAATATTGGAGATTGGAAAACAGCAAACAGCAAATGTGACGCCACTGTTTAAAAAAGAAGATAGACAAAAGGCGGGTAACTATAGGCTGATTAACTTAACTTCTGTCGTAGGAAAAATGCTTGAATCTATCATCAAGGAAGAAACAGTGAGACATCTGGATATAAATTGTCCCATTGGTAAGACACAGCATGGGTTCACGAAGGGGAGGTCATGTTTGACGAATTTGGTAGAATTCTTTGAGAACATTACATGTGCAGTGGACAATGGGAAACCTGTGGATGTGGTATATCTGGATTTCCACAAGGCATTCGACAAGGTGCCGCACCAAAGGCTGCTACATAAGGACCATGCAGCCCACTGAGCCTGCTTCACCATTCAATGTAACTTTCCCACCCGCTCCCCATGTCCACTGATTCCCTGAGAGACGAACAATCTGTTTATCTCAGCCTTAAATCTCACCTCGATGATAGAGAATTCCAAAGATTGACAATCCTTTGAATCATCTCAGTCCTAAATGAGCTGCCCTTCATCCTGAAAACACTGTTTTACATTCCCCAGTAAAAGTTTTAACAACACCAGGTTTAAGTCCAGCAGGTTGGACTTTAACCTGTTGTTGTTAAAACTCTTACTGTGTTCACCCCAGTCCAACGCCGGCATCTCCACATCATGATTACATTCCCCAGCCAGGGAAAACAATGACTCAGGGGGGAATTGGACCATTTTGAGCCTAAGTGCCGAATCTGGGCGTCAAATAGATCCACGCCTGGAATCCTCTTTCCAGCGCACCCATATGCGTTTTGCCGGCTCCGGTCCGATTCGCGCTGTGGGCGGGGCTTAGTGCTGGCGGACCGATCAGAGCTCTGCACTGCGCATGTGCAGTTCGAAAAAAATCTAACAGAGTGCGCACGGGATCGAAAAAAAAAGCAGAACGTGGAGACAGCGGCTCTTTGACGGTCGTCCTCTGGTCAGGGGATTGGGGGGGGGGGGGCAGTAGGAGGAGAGGGGGTGTGGCCGATCATCCCCTGGGGGGGGAGGAGGAGAGGGAGTGCGACGTCTCATCCTCTGGTCGGGGGGGTGGGGGGGGGGGGGGGGGGGTCGGCTGCCAGTTTGCGGCCAATGCCTCCTGCTGGAGTGGACGTGCGGCCATGCCATCCCACAAAACCTTCAGGATGAAGCGATTCCTCGCTAAGAAGATGAAGCAGAACCAGCCAATTCCACAGTGGCCGATTCCACAGTGTAAAGGGATCAGATAGGATTAAGGAGAATCCCAAGGCATTTTACTCTTACGTTAGGAACAAAAGGGTTGTCAGGGAAAAAAATCAGACCTCTCAGGGACAAAAGCGGGGAATTATGCTGAGAGCCCAAAGAAGTAGGGGAGATCCTAAATGAATACTTTGCGTCAGTATTCACAAAGGAGAGGGATGTGTTGACTGGGAGTGTCTCGGAGGGGAGTGTTGACCCGTTAGAGAAAATCTCCATTACAAGGGAGGAAGTGTTAGGTTTTTTAGGGAATATGAAGACTGACAAATCCCCAGGGCCTGATGGAATCTATCCAAGGCTGCTCAGGGAGACAAGAGATGAAATCGCTGGGCCTCTGACACAAATCTTTGTCTCGTCACTGGACACAGGTGAGGTCCCAGAGGATTGGAGGATAGCTAATGTGGTTCCGTTATTTAAGAAGGGGAAGGATAACCCGGGAAATTATAGGCCGGTGAGCTTGACGTCCGTGGTAGGGAAGTTGTTGGAGAGGATTCTTAGAGATCGGATGTATGCGCATTTAGAAAGCAGTAAACTCATTAACGATAGTCAGCATGGTTTTGTGAGTGGGAGGTCATGCCTCATTAACCTGGTGGAGTTTTTTGAAAAAGTGACTAGAATGGTTGACGAGGGAAGGATGCCGTCTATATGGACTTTAGTAAAGCGTTTGACAAAGTCCCTCATGGTAGGTTGGTGCAAAAGTTTGGATCTCATGGGATAAGTGGCTAGATGGGTGGAGAACTGGCTTGGTCACAGAATGTGGAGATGCCGGCATTGGACTGGGGTAAGCACAGTAAGAAGTCTCACAACACCAGGTTAAAATCCAACAGGTTTATTTGGTAGCAAATACCATAAGCTTTCGGAGCACTGCTCCTTCGTCAGATGGAGTGGATATCTGCTCTCAAACAGTGCACAGACACAGAAATCAAGTTACAGAATACTAATTAGAATGCGAATCTCTAAAGCCAGCCAGGTCTTAAAGGTACAGACAATGTGGGTGGAGGGAACATTCAACACAGGTTAAAGAGATGTGTATTGTCTCCAGACAGAACAGTAGTGAGATTCTACAAGCCCAGGAGGCAAGCTGTGGGGGTTACTGATAATGTGACATAAATCCAATATCCCGGTTTAGGCCGTCCTCATGTGTGCGGAACTTGGCTATCAGTTTCTGCTCAGCGACACTGCGCTGTCGTGTGTCGTGAAGGCCGCCTTGGAGAATGCTTATCTGAAGATCCAAGGCTGAATGCCCGTGACTGCTGAAGTGCTCCCCCACAGGAAGACAACAGTCTTGCCTGGTGATTGTCGAGCGGTGTTCATTCATCCATTGTCGTAGCGTCTGCATGGTTTCCCCAATGTACCATGCCTCGGGACATCCTTTCCTGCAGCGTATCAGGTAGACAACGTTGGCCGAGTTGCAAGAGTAGGCACCGTGTACCTGGTAGATGGTGTTCTCACGTGAGATGATGGCATCCGTGTTGATGATCCGGCACGCCTTGCAGAGGTTGCTGTGGCAGGGTTGTGTGGTGTCGTGGTCACTGTTCTCCTGAAGGCTGGGTAGTTTGCTGCGGACAATGGTCTGTTTGAGGTTGCGTGGTTGTTTGAAGGCAAGAAGTGGGGGTGTGGGGATGGCCTTGGCGAGATGTTTGTCTTCATCAATGACATGTTGAAGGCTCCGGAGGAGATGCCATAGCTTCTCCGCTCCGGGGAAGTACTGGACGACGAAGGGTACTCTGTCCACCGTGTCCCGTGTTTGTCTTCTGAGGAGGTCGGTGCGGTTTTTCGCTGTGGTGACTAGTGGTGTTCCGCAGGGCTCTGTATTGGGACCTCTGCTGTTTGTGATTTATATAAACGATCTGGAAGAAGGTGTAACTGGGGTCATCAGTAAGTTTGCGGACGACACGAAAATGGCTGGACTTGCAGATAGTGAGGAACATCGTCAGAGGCTACAGAGGATATAGATAGGCTGGAAATTTGGGCAAAAAAATGGCAGATGGAGTTCAATCCTGATAAATGCGAAGTGATGCATTTTGGTAGAACTAACGTAGGGGGGAGCTATACGATAAATGGCAGAACCATAAAGGGTGTAGATACGCAGAGGGACCTGGGTGTGCAAGTCCACAGATCCTTGAAGGTGACGTCACAGGTGGAGAAGGTAGTGAATAAGGCATATGGCATGCTTGCCTTTATAGGACGGGGCATAGAGTATAAAAGTTGGGGTCTGATGTTGCAGAAGTATAGAACGTTGGTTCGGCCGCATTTGGAATACTGCGCCCAGTTCTGGTCGCCACACTACCAGAAGGACGTGGAGGCGTTAGAGAGAGTGCAGAGGAGGTTTACCAGGATGTTTCCTGGTATGGAAGGGCTTAGATATGAGGAGAGATTGGGTAAACTGGGGTTGTTCTCACTGGAAAGACGGAGGATGAGGGGTGACCTAATAGAGGTGTATAAAATTATGAATGGCATAGATAGGGTGAACGGTGGGAAGCTTTTTCCCAGGTTGGTGGTGACGTTCACGAGGGGTCATAGGTTCAAGATGAGGGGGGGGAGGTTTAACACTGATATCAGAAGGACGTATTTTACACAGAGGGTGGTGGGGGCCTGGAATGTGCTGCCGGGCAAGGTGGAGGAGGCGGACACACTGGGAACGTTTAAGACTTATCTAGATAGCCATATGAACGGAGTGGGAATGAAGGGATACAAAAGAATGGTCTAGTTTAGACCAGGGAGTGGCGCGGGCTTGGAGGGCCGAAGGGCCTGTTCCTGTGCTGTATTGTTCTTTGTTCTTTGTTCAAAAGGCCAGTGAGCTCAACACTTGTCACAGGCAAAATGCTGCAATCCGTTATTGAGGAGGTACCAGGAAAACATTTGGAAACTCATAATAAAATCTGGCAGGTCCAACATGGTTTTTGTGAAAAGGAAAATCATGTTTGACAAATTTATTAGAATACTTGGAGGATGTAAGATGCATAATTGGGAACGTGCACGGCTCACTCTGGAGTGACTGAGCTTTCGGATTTTAAATTTTTAAAGTTTATTTATTAGTGTCACAAGTAGGCTTACATGAAGCTACTGTGAAAATCCTCTAGTCACCACACTCTGGCACCTGTTCGGGTACACTGAGGGAGAATTTAGCTTGGCCAATGCACCAAACCAGCACGTCTTTCAGACTGTGGGAGGAAACTGGAACACGCGAAGAAAGCCGACGCAGACACAGTGTGGTGAACCATCGTTGGTTCCCACTAGGTAGTACTGAGCCAGGGTCTGGCCAGTACTACGAGTATGTATATATGTTGCTGTTGGGGTTAGGGATGGGTTGTTCTACTTGTTGCTGTTGGGGTTAGGGTTGGGCTGTTACACCTGTATTATAGTTATTATGGTACATCCCAGTCGGGCTCCGCCTCCTGGGAGAGGTATAAAGGTCACTGCTCTGTCTGGGACCCCTCAGTCTGGGATCGTGTACTATACATGGTAGCTTTGTTGTAATAGTAAATAAAAGCCTTTATTTCCTTGAGCATCTCAAGCCTCGTGTGTGATAACGCGCATCACACAGGGAAAATGTGCAGACTCTGCACAGACAGTGACCCAAGCCGGGAATCGAACCCGGGTCCCTGGCGCTGTGAGGCAGCAGTGATAACCACTGTGCTCTGATTTTCATTGGCCCTTGCCGATGATGTAATCAGGTTCACAGCCATAATGGGCTAGAACCTGATTTTAATTCATTTTGATATATTTGAATATAATCAACTAACCCCCTCACCAAATTATCCCCCTTCACTGAATATTCGTGACTTGACATTGGTGAGGTTCTTGAAAGGTTCTTAAAAAGCAAATCTGTTAAGGACATCCCTCCAGGGATGCAAAGGTGAGTATAGCCCTTGGGGGAGAAGGATATGGCCAGGCAGTGCCAACCTGGCAGTTCCAAACTGACGGTAACCAAACTGAGTGCCAACCTGTGTCAGGGGCAGAGCCAGGGGACAATGCCAGGGGCGGACATTGGTGGGAACCACATGGGAGTGCCATTTATGTGTGGTGAGGGAAGAGAGTGTATTTTTTGTCCTTATTTTAACTTCATTTTGTTTACAGATGTCCACTTTATTTTTAAGTGAGGGAGGATGTTTTTTCCTTACTCTTAATATGTTTTTTGTTTGTTTTGTGGTGCCTTTTTTAAAGGGTTCCCCAATCTCTGTGCAGCCAACTTTGCCGGTTGTAGGAGTTTCTGCCCCACCGGAGTGACTCCACAAACCCCACCCACACTATTTTAGCTGGAAAAGTGTAAACATTATGAGAAAAAAACAGGCCAGCGGCGCTGCAGAGCTCCACACCGATTCTTTTCACCAGAATTGGCACTTTGATAAATTCTGGTAAAATTTCCCCCACAATGTTTTGTCCTCAATTACTTTCTGTGGTAATGAATTTCATGGCAGCCAACTTTCTGGGTGAAGACATTTCTCCACATTACATCCTTAATGGTCTACCTTGTATCCTCAGACTGTGACCCAGGTTCTGTACTTCCCCACCATTGGGAACATCCTTTCTATATCTAACCTGTCCAGTCCTGTTAGAATTCTATAGATTCCGATGAGATTCCCCTGTCATTCGTCTGAACTCCAGCACATATAATCCTAACCTACTCAATCTCGTCTCATATGTCAGCCACACCATCCCAGGAAGCAGTCTGGTAAACCTTTGCTACACTCCCTCTGGAGCAAAACCATCCTTCCTCAGATAACAAGCCCAAAATAGCACACAATATTCCAGGTGTGGCCTCACCAAGGCTCTGTATAATTGCAACAAGACATCCCTGCTCCTGCACTCGAATCCACTCACTATGAAGAACAACATACCATTTGCTTTTTCTTCCACCTGCTGCACCTGAATGCTTACCTGCAGTGACTGGTGTATGAGGACACCCCGGTCTTGTTGCCCATTTCCCTCTTTCAATCTATATCCATTCAGATAATTATCTGCCTTTTTATTTTTGCTATCACATGGATAACCTCACATTTTCCATATAATACTGCATCTGCCATACATTTGCCCACTCACTCAGCTTGTCCAAATCACATTGAGGCAACTCTGCATCCTCCTCACAGCTCACTCTCCCACCCAGCTTTGTGTCATCTGCAAAATTGGAGATATTATATTTAGTTCCCTCATCTAAATCATTAATATATATTGTGAATAGATGGGGTCCCAATACCAATCCCTGTGGGACTCCACTTGTCACTGCCTGCCATTCAGAAAAAGATCTATTTATTCTGACTCTTTGGGCATAATTCTCCCCCAAAAATTCTAAGTGCTCAATAGGTGAGAAAAATGGTGTAATTCACGATTGTTCTTTCAGTGGGAGTTCAGACTCGAATCTCCCACACTGCAGAGGTCACGATCGTGAATATCATTAAAAGCTCGGGGGCGGGGCCTATTCACGCCAGAGTCTGACAGTTCTGGGCCTCTGCGGATGCACAGTGGCCATGAACTGTCAGGCGGCAGTTTTCTGGCCAGCGACTGAGCTGGCCAGCCCGGACCCTCACACTTCTGCTCCTCCGGCACCCCCCCATATCCCAATCATGGCCCAGTCGCGGCCCACAGAAGCATTCCCGGGCCAGCCCCGAAGGCCCCACCCCGGAGTACTGCAATCTCAAGCACCCCTCCTCCCCAGCAGTGATGATCCCCCCCACCCCCCATGCACCACGCGGCAGACCACCCACCCCCCCAGCCTGCCCCGATCACTGGCCTCCCTCCACACCCGACTGATCCTATCTGCAGAGCGGCAGCAGGACCCCCCACCCCCACTGATCACCCCAAGGCCCTGGCCACAATAAGTCCCATCCACCATAGGCCCCGCCCCTGGTCTCACCCACAATAGGCCCCACCTCCTTGGCGATGCCCCCTAGGCCCCACCCCATTGGCACTGCCTGGTGCCCGGTGGGCAGTGCCAGGATGCCCCCTGGGCATGGGCACTTTGTCCCTTGGGCAATCCCAGGGGCACAGGCTGGCACTGCCAGCGTGCCCATGCCCAGGGGCACCACACCCTGCCACCCGACCCCGTGGGGGCCCCAATTGCCACCCCTTCACTTTGGGGTCACCCGGTAGTTCCCCACAAGAGGGGAGCTACTCTAAACCCCGCTGGATTGAAATACTCCTGGCAGGATATGAGATGCTATCGGGCCTGGAGAATTCCATGCCAGGCCCGATAATGACATTTAAATCAGATTAAAAACAGATTTAAATCACTCACCTGTCTTCCCACCAGTTTCAAGCGTGGTCCCCACTGCGTCTGCTCTCCGGCTGTGGGAGATGTGCATGTGTCGGGAACGCATCCACGAATCCTGCGAAATGTCAAAAAACAGGCACATCGGGATGGGAGAATCGTGCCCGTTATTTCCAGTCTGCCAACCAGTTTTCTACCCATCTTAGTACACTACCCCAAATTCCATGTGTTTTTACATGGGACTTTGGACTTTCAGGAGGCTTTGGAGAAATAACCCACATCCATTGGCTCCCCCTCATCAACTCTGTATCTCCGTATCTAAGGAAGGATGTGCTGGCCTTGGAAAGGGTCCAGAGGAGGTGCACAAGAATGATCCCTGGAATAAAGAGCTTGTTGTACGAGGAACGGTTGAGGACTCTGGGTCTGTACTCGTTAGAGTTTAGAAGGATGAGGTGGGATCTTATTGAAACTTACAGGATACTGCGAGGCCTGGATACAATGGACGTGGAGAGGATGTTTCCACTAATAGGAAAAATTAAAACCAGAGGGCACAACCTCAGGCTAAAGGGATGATCCTTTAAAACAGAAATGAGGAGGAATTTCTTCAGCCAGAGAGTGATGAGTCTGTGGAACTCTTTGCCGCAGAAGACTGTGGAGGCCAGGTCATCGAGTGTCTTTAAGACAGAGATAGATAGATTCTTGATTAATAAGGGGATCAGAGGTTATGGGGAAAAGGCAGGAGAATGAGGATGAGAAAAATATCAGCCATGATTTAATGGCAGAGCAGACTCGATTGGCTGAGTGGCCTAATTCTGCTCCTATATCTTATTGTCTAACTCTACTGGTTACATCCTCAAAAATTACACTAACTTTGTCAAGCATGATTTTCTTTTTATAAATCCATGCTGACTCTGTTCAATCCTACCATTGTTTTTCATGTGCCACGCCAATAAATCTTTATAATGAACTCGAGAATTTTCTCCATTGCCAACGTTCGGCTGACTGGTCTATAATTCCGTTTCCTCACTACCTGCCTTTTTAAATAGTGGAGATACATTAGCTACCTTCCAATCTGCAGGAATTATTCCAGAGTCTATAGAATCTTGGAAGATGATCAGCAATGCATCTACTATTTCTAGGGCCACTTCCTTAAGTAGTCTGGGGTTAGATTATCAGGCCCAGAGGATTTATCAGTCTTCAATTCCACCAATTTCCCTAACACCATTTCCATGCTAATGTTGATTTCCTTCAGTTCCTCCCTCTCACTAAACCCTGTATTCCTCAACATTTCTGTCATGTTATTTGTGTCCTTCACTGCGAAGAGAGAACCAAAGTATGTATTCAGTTGGTCAGACATTTCTTTGTTCCCCATTCTGAATTCCCCTGTTTCTGACCAACATTTGTCTTCACCAATCTTTCTGTTTTTGCATTACCTATAGAAACTTTCCAGTCAGTTTTTATGTTCACTGCAAACTTACTCTTGTACTCTATTTTCCCCTTCTTAATCAACCCCTTGTTCCTCACTTGCTGAATTCTAAACTGCTCCCAATCCTCAGGTATGTTGTTTTTTCTGGCCAATTTGTATGCCTTGGATCTAATATTATATCTAATTTGTAATCCATGTTTTGGCCCCCTTTCCTGCTTTATTTTTGCACCAGATAGGAATAAACAAGTGTTGCAATTCACCCATGAATTCTTTGAATATTTGCAATTACCTATCCGCTGTTATCCCTTTAAGTAATATTTTCCAATCCATCAAAGCCAACTCGCGCCTCAGACCATCATTGTTTCCTTTATTAAGATTCAGGACACTAGTCTCAGCATCAACTAAGTCACTCTCCATCTTGATGAAGAATTCTATTAAATTATAGTTTCTCATCTCCAAGCGGCTTTGCACGACTAAATTGCCAATTATTCCTTTCTCATTGCAGAATACCCATTCTAGAATGGCCTGTTCTCTAGTTGGTTCCTCAACATATTGGTCCAGAAAACATCCCGTATACATTCCAGGAATTCCTCCTTTACATTGTTGTTACTAATTTCATTTGGCCAATATATATGGAGCTTAAAATCACCCATAATTACAAATGTTCCTTCATTGCATTCATCTCTAATTTCCTGTTTAATGCCATTCCCAACATCACCACTCTAGTTTGGGGTTTGTATACAACCCCCATTAATGTTTTTTGCCCCTTAGTGTTTTACAGCTCCACCCATACAGATTCTGTATCATTGAAGCCAATATCTTTCCTCAAAATTGTGTCAATTTCCTCTTTAACCAGCAAAGCAACTCCATCTTTTCCTTTTTGTCTGTCCTTCCTAAATACTGAATATCTCTGGATGTTCATTTCCCATCCCTAGTCAACCTGTAGCCATATCCCCGTAATCCTGATGACATCATAACTGTTTAAAGCGATTTGTGCGATTAATTCATCCACTTTATTGCAAATGCTCCATGTGCTAAAGCAGAAAACCTTAACACTTGTTTTTTTTAAATTATTTATCCTGTTCCCACTATTTTTCATTGAGGCACTGCTTGAATCTGACCCTTTTCTCTGCCTATCACTTTTCTTATTCCCCTTTCTGTCTTTGGATTTTGCCCTTGATTTCCCCCTCCTCTGACTCCTTGCATAGGTTCCCATATTCCTGCCATTTTAGTTTAAGCCCTCACCAACCACTCTAACAAATACTCCCACTAGGCCATCAACCCCTGTCCTGCCCAGGTGCAACCCATCCAGTTTGTGCTGATCCCACCTCCCCCAGAACCAATCCCAATGTCCCAGGAATCTGAAATCCTTCCCCTCACACCATCGCTAAAGTCATGTACTTATCTTATATATCCTGCAATTTCTACTCTGACTGGCTTGGTGCACTGGTAGTAATCTGATATCACTACCTTTGAGGTCCCAATTTACACCCTAATTCCCTACATTCTGCTTTTAGGATCCCAGTCCATTTTTTAAACTATGCCATTGGTGCCAATGTGTACCACAACCACTGGTTGTTCACCCTCCCCCTCCAGAATGTCCTGTAGCCACTCTAAGACATCCTTGAACTTAGCACCATTCTAGAGTTTTGTTTGCAGCCACAGGAATGCCTATCTATTCCCCTTACATTTGAATCCCCTATAACCCCTGAATTCCCACACTTTTAACCCCGCGCCTGTGTAGCAGAGCCAACCATGGTGCAACAAATTTTGCTGTTGCTTCTTTCCCCTGAGAGGCCATTCCCCTTAACATTATCCAAAATGGTAGATCTGTTTTACAGGGTAATGGCCACAGGAGATACCTACACTGCCTGCCTAGTCCTCTTGCTGTGCCTGGCGATCACCCTTTCCCTTCCTGCTGTGGATTCTTAGCCTGCGGTGTGACCATCTCTCTATACATGCTATCCACAACACTCTCCATCTTGAGAATACTCCACAGTATCCCCAGCTGTCACTCCAGCTTCGAAGTTCAGGCATCCAAGAGCTGCAGCTGGAGACACTTCCTGCTGGCTCCGCAGAATGGAAATGTTCCCAGCTTCCCAAAGAGCAGGAGGAGCACACCAAGACTTTGAGCTGTCCATATGATTTACCCCTTTAAATTAAATTAAACCTTTTAGAAGATATGTAATATCAAATAATATTAATTACTCTGTGCCTTTCTTTTCAGCTCCTTGTTATTACAGATTATTTCCCTAACAAACAAAGAACCTCAAAATAAGACATTAAAAACTATAAGCAATGAAAGTAGTAAATGCTTACTCAACCATACTCACCAGAGCTGCTTCCACTTGCCCTGCGTCACTTTTGAATTCTGACGTCACCTCAGGAGACCCAAACTAGCACTCCACCCACAGTTTCGCTCTGTCTGTCACTCCGTTATCCTTCCCGCTCCATCCAGTCTGGCTCTCTCTGTCACTCCATTATCCTTCCTGCTCCACCAGTCTCGCTCTATCTGTCACTCCATTATCCTCCTGGCTCCACTCTCAAGATGGGATTTTCCAGCCACGCTTGCCCCCAAACTGGAAAATCCCACCCAAAGTCAACTGACCTTTCCGTGGTCCGGTCTTCACACGCTACAATTCCTGTGGTGTTCGGAACAGGAAAATTCGATCCCCAATCTCGCTCTTTCTTGCTCTCCATCCTCCTGGCCCTACTCTCAATCTCTTTCTTGCTCCTTTATCCTCCCGTATCCGCTTTCTAACTTTATCTTATTTTGTTTACTTTATTAACCATAATTTACCTTAACTTGATTCAACTTTACCTCCCTGTTCTCAGTGTTCCTTACTGAAATTCAAGGAGTGACTTCTTATAAATTATACATTTTTCTAGTTTAAGCTATTTAAACACAATTGCTAATAACAGCTTCTTGCCAACCAACATACTTACTGTTTTCCTTTGATGTCACTCCTGAATTTACTTTTCAAACTTGGCCCATGGCCCCCGTACAGAGTGCCCCTGGCAGGTCTGGCAGTCTCCACTTCCAGAAGGTAAATGAAGGCCCCAAGCTTTTCACTCTTATTATCCTCTTCCCAGTACAGAATGTCCCTCGCATGTCCAGCAGTCTCCACTTCTGGAAGGTGTGGTGAACCACTGTTACTACATGTATGTGCCTGGACACACCCATGCTGCACCTGGCCCGAGACTCCTCCCTTTCCACCTGACACCCCTCCCTTTCCACCCAGAGTGGGGTGTAAAGGTGATGGTCTCTCCTCCTTGCCTCAGTCTAGACCAGGTCAGCTACAAGGGTGTGTTCCTGTTCTCTGTGAATAAAAGCCTATTAGTTTTCCCTCACTCTCAGAAGTCTTTGCATCGTAATTGATAGTGCATCAGAAGGTAATTCACTGAGTGTATGTCAGCTCAATTTGCTGATAAGGCAAGATGGGTAGGAAAGAAAGCTGTAAAGAGGATACAAAGAGCCCTCAAAGATACAAAAATATTGGCAGATGGAATATAATGTGAGAAAATGTGCGGTTATTCACTGTGGCGGAAAGGATAGAAAAATGTTATTTAAACTGCACAAATCTGTGTTGCTGAGGGATTTATGTGTCCTGGTGCATGAATGGTATAGCAAGTGATTGGAAAGGCAAATGTAATGTTGTCACTTATTGCAAGGGGAATGGCACATAAAAGTTTGCGGCATCTTTATAGGACATCAGTGAGACCACATCTGGAGAAATGTGTTCAGTTTTAGTCTCTTTATTTAAGGAGGGGATATGATTGCATTGGAAGCAGTTCAGAAAGGGTTCACTTCAATGTTTCCTGATTTGAACAGGTTGTCCTCTTTTTAGGTCAAACCAAACCAAGTAAACAAACTCAGATGAAATCAGGACAAAGTAAAAGGGGCAGCTCCCCAAAAAGGAGGGGGAACAGCCCGAACAGAAATCAAAGTACAAAGGAAACTTAAAAACATCAAATTAAAATGTGATTATTTGAACAGGTTGTCTTATGGGGTTGTGCAGGTGGGGCCCATGCTCATTGGAGTCAGAAAATAAAATGTGCTTATTAAAATTAAAGGTCCGATTCTCCCCAAAAAAATTCTAATTGCTGAATTGACGAGAAAAATGGTGTAAATCACAACTGTTTTTTCAGTGCGACTTCAGACCCGAATCTCCCACACTCTGTGTAATGCAGAGGTCGCAATTGTGAATATCATTAAAAGCTCGGGAGCGGGGCCTACTCACGCCAAAGAGTCTGAAATTGGTGGGATGAGCGGAAACCCGCACATGCGCACATCTCTGGGAGATTGCTGAAAAGATCTCCCAGCATCCAGATCACTGCCGTTCAACATTGCAGGCATTATCGCTGGTCCCCGTAACCCCACGCAGACATCACTGGCCACATCACTGGCTCCCACAACCCCCACACAGGCATTGCTGGCCACATTGTTGCCCCCCGGAACCCCCACACAGGCATTGCTGGCCCCCACAACCCCCACACAGACATCACTGCCACATCGCTGCCACATCGCTGCCCGCCACTCCCCTCCCCCACCCCCCCATCCCCCCCCCCCCACTCACAGATATTGCTGGCCACATTGCTGGCCCCTCCCCCCCCCCCCCCCCACACTGACACCGCTGCCCCCTTCAAAGACATCGCTGGCCCCTCACCCTGCCCCTCCCTCTGCCCCTCCCTCTGCTCCTGCTCCTCCCCCTCCCCCACACAGGCATCGCTGTCCTCCCCCCTCCTCCTCCCCACCGACCTGGCTGCCCATTCATCCCATGCCCCCACAGATCTGGATAATCCCTCCATCCCTTGAACATACTGACCTCACTGCTGCCCTGCAGAGAACTTGCGTTGTGCTGCCATGCACACTCCCAGCTTGTGATCATTCCCTCTATTGAATGGGAGCCTTGAGTATTGCACCCCCCGCTGGACACAGCAGCTTATTGAATGTCACCCAATCAGCACCCTGAGGGATGCATGACACTCAATTGAAAGCAGCCTTCAAAATTTCTCACAAGGATTTGTTGCCAACTGACCCATGACTGACCAAAGTCACTGCACCTACACTCCTGATGCAGCTAGGCCACAGTGAGCACTTTGTATGTTCTGGTAAGATCTGGTGGCAGTCTGCTCGCTGCTAGCACTCTGTATGCAGTTCCGTTACAGTAATCACTCTGGGGAAAAGGACTGCTGTCTCTCTCTCCAATGACTGAGCAGGATTTTGGTGCTGGGTGCTATTGCTGTTGTTGCTGTAACCTGAAGCCTGGAGTCTGAAGTCTGGGGCCTATGTTTCCAGCCCTATGTTTCCAGCCCTGTCTCCCTTGCTTTCTCTGCCTGCAATGCTCCATGAAGCAGAGTCCAAACCATCCCTAGGCCTCAGTCAATTCCCTCTCATAAGAACATAAGAACATAAGAAATAGGAGCAGGAGTAGGCCATCTAGCCCCTCGAGCCTGCCCCGCCATTCAATAAGATCATGGCTGATCTGACGTGGATCAGTACCACTTCCCGCCTGATCCCCATAACCCTTAATTCCCTTACCGATCAGGAATCCATCCATCCGCGCTTTAAACATATTCAGCGAGGTAGCCTCCACCACCTCAGTGGGCAGAGAATTCCAGAGATTCACCACCCTCTGGGAGAAGAAGTTCCTCCTCAACTCTGTCTGAAACCGACCCCCCTTTATTTTGAGGCTGTGTCCTCTAGTTTTAACTTCCTTACTAAGTGGAAAGAATCTCTCCGCCTCCACCCTATCCAGCCCCCGCATTATCTTATAAGTCTCCATAAGATCCCCCCTCATCCTTCTAAACTCCAACGAGTACAAACCCAATCTCCTCAGCCTCTCCTCATAATCCAAACCCCTCATCTCCGGTATCAACCTGGTGAACCTTCTCTGCACTCACTCCAATGCCAATATATCCTTCCTCATATAAGGGGACCAATACTGCACACAGTATTCCAGCTGCGGCCTCACCAATGCCCTGTACAGGTGCATCAAGACATCCCTGCTTTTATATTCTATCCCCCTCGCAATATAGGCCAACATCCCATTTGCCTTCTTGATCACCTGTTGTACCTGCAGACTGGGCTTTTGCGTCTCATGCACAAGGACCCCCAGGTCCCTTTGCACGGTAGCATGTTTTAATTTGTTTCCATTGAGATAGTAATCCCATTTGTTATTATTTCCTACAAAGTGTATAACCTCGCATTTCTCAACGTTATACTCCATTTGCCATATCCTCGCCCACTCACTCAGCCTGTCCAAATCTCTCTGCAGATCTTCTCCGTCCTCCACACGATTCACTTTTCCACTTATCTTTGTGTCGTCTGCAAACTTCGTTACCCTACACTCCGTCCCCTCCTCCAGATCATCTATATAAATGGTAAACAGTTGCGGCCCGAGTACCGATCCCTGCGGCACGCCACTAGTTACCTTCCTCCAACCGGAGAAACACCCATTTATTCCGACTCTTTGCTTCCTGTCGGATAGCCAGTCCCCAATCCACTTTAACACACTACCCCCAACTCCGTGTGCCCTAATCTTCTTCAGCAGCCTTTTATGGGGCACCTTATCAAACGCCTTTTGGAAATCCAAAAACACCGCATCCACCGGTTCTCCTCCATCAACCGCCCTAGTCACATCTTCATAAAAATCCAACATGTTCGTCAAGCACGACTTTCCCCTCATGAATCCATGCTGCGTCTGATTGATCGAACCATTTCTATCCAGATGCCCTGCTATCTCCTCTTTAATAATGGATTCCAGCATTTTCCCTACTACAGACGTTAAGCTGACCGGCCTATAGTTACCCGCCTTTTGTCTCCTTCCTTTTTTAAACAGCGGCGTAACATTAGCCGTTTTCCAATCAACCGGCACTACCCCAGAATGCAACGAGTTTTGATAAATAATCACTAACGCATCCACTATTACCTCTGACATTTCTTTCAATACCCTGGGATGCATTCCATCCGGACCCGGGGACTTGTCCACCTTCAGTCCCATTAGTCTACCCAGCACTGCCTCTCTGGTAACATTAATCGTATTAAGTATTTCTCCTGCTGCCAACCCTCTATCGTTAATATTTGGCATACTATTTGTGTCCTCCACCGTGAAGACCGACACAAAAAACTTATTTAAAGACTCAGCCATATCTCCTGAGCCTTCCTTTGATTCCTATTTGAGGGACAGAGACTGTTTTCCATCTGCCTTGTTTTTGGGACTTGTGTAAGAACTTTTGTCCAGGCTGGGAATTGTTGAGATGTTCCAGCTGAGTCTCATGTGCCCTGAAAGACGTGGCCCAGGAAGGTGCAACCCCGGAAGACCCGAGCCAGGAAGGAGTGCTTTAGAAACTGTTGCTCAAGAAGGTTCAGCTCCGGAAGGTGTAATCCCAGAAGGTGCAGACCCAGCAGGTGCAACTTCGGAAGATCTGGCCCAGAGTGGTGGACTTTGGAAGGTGGAAGAATGTAGTTGAACTTTGTAAACTTTGGAAGGTGTAACATTGACAGGCGCAGCTCTGGAAGGTGAAGACTCCAGAATGTCCAAAGATTTTATGGTTGTTAATGGACTGTCTGTTACCGTAAGATGTCATTTTTCATATTGTATTAGTTGGTTGGTTATCCCCCCCCCCCCCCCCCCCTTTTTCCCTTGCATTATTTGTGGCTCAGGGGGCATCTCCCTGGATAGAGAAACCCCTGGGGGGGGTGTAACATCCCGTTAGGGAGAGTTCTGGGTGGTGAAGCCCCGGACATAGTAACACCGGAGGGTCCCCATTCTCTGGGAGAAAATCCGGAAGTGCAGCCCAGACGGAGTACCCTGGAGAGCCTCCCCCACCGTCCCGGCCGAAATTCCAGAAGGGAGGGTCTGGACAGAGTAGGTCTGGTGGCCTCCCCTCTTCCCCCCTCTGGCCGAACATCCGTAAGGTGTAACCCCCGACATAAGTACCTCTGAAGGTTTGCACCCCCCCCCCCCCACAAGCAGGAGAAAAACCCAGGAGGCAGTGCCCTGGAGGGCAACTGTTATTCTTCAATGTTCATTATCATGTTATGAGGCCTCTTGTACTCCATTGGTTTGTTGATTTATTTTTTCCCTTTCTGCCTCGCACTATTTGTGACCCGAGGTGGGAAGGGGGGGAGTCTCCCCCTGGATAGAATAATCCCCGGGGGGTGTAACATACGGCTAGGAAAGTTCCGGGTGATGAAGCCTCGGATATAGTAACACCGGAGGATCCCCATTCTCTGGGGGAAAATTCAGAATCCGGACCCCCCCCCTCCCCCCACCCCCCTGCCTCCACCACCACCACCCTGCTCTAAAAGCCCAGAGGGGAAGGTCTGGACAGAGTAGGTTCAGGGTGGCTTCCCCACTCGCTCCTCCGGCTGAACATCTGTAAGATGCATCCCCCCGGGTTTAAATACCTCCAGAGGTTTATTCATCACTAATGTTAAGAGGACAATAAACTCTTATTTGCACCTCACAGCTGTGACTAATCTGTCTCTGATTCTCACCCCCCTCAATCCCCCACAGAGCGGAGTGACCCCCCTTCCCAAGCATAGAGGTGCTCTCTGTTGAGCCTTGCAAGACTCAGCCACATGTTACAGTGTCTGCCCAACCTTCCCCAACATCCACCAGACCCTAAGTGCAATTGAACGACCGACGCCACCCCCCCCAACACTGCCCCCCGCCCTCCCTGCACCGCCCCCCACCCCCTCGCCCCCGATTGATCAACAAACATGTGCCCCCAACCCTTACAGCTACGAGGGCCAGGGTGGTAGCATGCATTTGGAGTACAGTAGGAGTCAGACTTGAGTGGCACCAGGGGCAGGATCCCAGTGTGCAGAACAGTGAGTCGTCATCATCCTCCAGCCTTCAACCAAGACTTGCAACTATTGCCAGCCCAGGCCAATTGACAGGTTTGGATGTTTCTGGGGGATAGGGTGGTGGGATGAGAGAGTCTGGGGAAGGATGATGTGGTAGTTTGAGGGCCCAGTTTAGTTTGGAAGGGGAATGGCGACTGCACTTGCTCCTGGTGTGTGGTGGATGTGATGTGGTTGCAGCCCCCTCACTGCACAGCATCAGCTAGGTGAAGCAGGCTGCAATTAAGGCGTCCTTCACTGCCCTTCCCTGCCGGACACCTGCCATCACTGTCCGCCTTCTTCCTCTGGCTCCTCGTATGGCAGGACGTCACCCTCGCAGCCGTTCCTCCTGCTCCAGTTGGCCTCCCTGCTGCTGGGCAATGTTGTGCAGAATGCAACACACAATTGTAATGCGTGAGGCATGCACAGGGTCATACTGGAGGTCCAAGCAGTGGAACTGCATTTTAAGCAGGCCGATGCACTGCTCTATGATGGACCGGGTGGCTGCATGGGCCTCGTTGTAGCAGGTCTCCGCCTCAGTCTCAGGCCTCCCCACAGACGTCATCAGCCATGGCCTTAGCGGGTAACCTTTGTCACCCAGCAGCCATCCCGGGAGCCTGGGTTGGTCTTCAAAGAGCCCAGGGATATCTGACCACCTGAGGACAAAGCTGTCATGGACACTCCCTGGATGGCGTGCATCGACCTGCCTGCATGATCCTCATTAGATGGTCACATACGATCAGCACATTGAGGGAGTGGAACCCTTTCCTGTTGACAAATTGCTGCGATCCTGCATGTGGGGCCCGCAAGGCGATGTGTGTCCTGTCCACTGCTCCCTGGACATTGGGAATCCCAGCAATGGCAACGAAGTCTAGAGCCCAGGCCTCCTGCTGTGCACAGCCCACATCAAAGTTTATGTACTGCCCTGCCCAAGTATACAGGGCACCTGCAACCTGCCGCCCAAATCTGTGCACGAAGGCTTGGGAGGTCCCAATGAGGTTGCCATTGGGTGTCTGAAATGACCCAGATGCGAAAACATTCAGGGCAGCCATCACCTTCACCTCTCCCCTGAGGTGCCAGGTGTGTGAGCACCTCACAAAGGTCTCGCACCGTGGTCTTGGAGAGCCGCAGCTGGCGATGGCACATCTCCTCCAAGAAGGCCTCGAATGAATTCCGGGGCATGTGCCTCCTTGCCCTCAGCACCCTCCACCTTCTGTGCACCCTTTCGGGAGCCTGCCTCCTGGCCCTCAGCGGCAGCCCCCTGCCCTCTTTCCTGAGGGGCTGGAAGTGGCTGCTCCTGCGGTGGTCTCTCCATGGCCATCACCTCCTGAGCTGCCTCCTCTGCCGCCACCATAATGGCCAGTTCCAAATCAATCAGACCACGATCCATCTACACAATGGGGTTTTGATTTGATTTGATTTGATTTATTATTGTCACATGTATTAACACACAGTGAAAAGTATTGTTTCTTGCACGCTATACAGACAAAACATACCGTTCATAGAGAAGGAAACGAGAGAGTGCAGAATGTAGTGTTACAGTCATAGCTAGGGTGTAGAGAAAGATCAACTTAATGCAAGGTAAGTCCATTCAAAAATCTGACAGCAGCAGGGAAGAAGCTGTTCTTGAGTCGGTTAGCACGTAACCTCAGACTTTTGTATCTTTTTCCCGAAGGAAGAACGTGGAAGAGAGAATGTCCAGGATGCGTGGGGTCCTTAATTATGCTGGCTGCTTTGCTGAGGCAGTGGGAAGTGTAGACAGAGTCAATGGATGGGAGACTGGTTTGCGTGATGGATTGGGCTACATTCGCGACCTTTTGTAGTTCCTTGCGGTCTTGGACAGAGCAGGAGTCATACCAAGCTGTGATACAACCAGAAAGAATGCTTTCTATGGTGCATCTGTAAAAGTTGGAAAGTTTGGGTTTGAAAGAGCAAAGAATGACAGATTAATATCATTGGCTGCATAGACCCAGCACCACTCCAATCTCTCACTTGGGCCAATATCTCCACTTGTGGGTGCTGGCAATACCACACAATCCATGGTGCCATATGTGGCCCGATTATGTTGTGTGAAATTCCCATCAGGGCAAATGCTGGCACAGATTATGCAGGTCAGTTTGCAGCCGTGGGCAGTACGCACCCTTGAGCGATTGCTATGTGTGCAACTGCAGCATCCATTACAGGCAGGTATTGCTGGTCCGTGTCACAGGGCAGGGACAGACTGCAAGTCATCACCAGGTGGATGCCCAGTGACAGCAGATTCCATGCCATCTATGTCTGAACCTTGGCACCCCAGCCTGGAGCAGCAGCTGCTTCATCTGGTTAGGCCTGGATAGAGTGGACGTGGAGAGGATGTTTCCATTAGTAGGAAAAACTAGAACCAGAGGGCACAACCTCAGGCTAAAGGGATGATCCTTTAAAACAGAGATTAGGAGGAATTTCTACAGCCAGAAAGTGGTGAATCTGTGGAACTCTTTGGAGCAGAAGGCTGTGGAGGCCTGGTCATTGAGTGTCTTTAAGACAGAGATAGATTGGTTCTTGATTAATAAGGGGGTTAGCGGTTATGGGGAAAAGGCAGGAGAATGACGATGAGAAAAAATCAGCCATGATTGAATGGCAGAGCAGACTCAGTGGGCCGAGTGGCCTAATTCTGCTCCTATGTCTTATGGTCTTAAGGCCTCAGTCAGCACATAGTGCACTCCTCCCTCTACCCCCCTCGGAACCCCAGCACTCAGTGCAGTCCCTGACCAAACCCTGTGACAAGACAATGCCACTGCACAGTGCCCTGAAGGGGATGGCTGAGCAGGACGCCTTCAGGGACCTTCCCACACTCGAGCTACAACGCAGCCCTCAAGGAGAAGGCTGAGCAGGACTCCTTCCGAGACCCTTCCACACTAAGCTACAGTGCTGCCCTGAAAAGGAAGATTGAGCAGGACTCCTTCAGAGACCCTCCCACAATAAGCTACAGTGCTGTCCTGAAGGGAAAGGCTGAACAGGACTCCTTCAGGGACCCTCACCCAAAGGGCTCTGAGAAAATCAGCCCAGATATCACTGGTCTACAGGCCAGCAATGAAGACGGCAGGAGAAAGCCCACCAAGCATCTCCAGGGCCTGCCTGCAGCATCCGCACACTCCGCTTGCAGCACTTACCTCCTCACGCCAGTTCAAGGCTGCCACGTCAGGTTGAGACTCTGATTTGTGCCAAAGTGACATCACGCCACAGAGATGGGAGATGCTAATGTGGGCGGAGATTGCCATGTCGATCCCAATAATGGCATGCTAAAGTATAGTAAGTAATGCAAATCGGCGGTTCACCGGTTTTCAGCGGCGCCATTTTTTTCCAGTTGGGCAATGCATGCGGGTCGTAGACGCTAGTGGGGGATCCCGCAAAATGGCCGACTTGCGCATCTCCCAACCCAA
Organism: Mustelus asterias; assembly: GCF_964213995.1. Taxonomy (NCBI): domain Eukaryota; kingdom Metazoa; phylum Chordata; class Chondrichthyes; order Carcharhiniformes; family Triakidae; genus Mustelus; species Mustelus asterias. Next base: position 30,264,680 of record NC_135806.1, read on the forward strand.
TGCACCAAAAAACATGCACATCGCAATCAGGCCCTAAGATTCTAAGGGGACGTGACGTGGCAAATGCTTAGAATATGTTTTGCCTTATGGCAGACTGTAGAACTAGGGGACACCGTTTACTTGGGTTCCCAAGTAAAATGGAGTTGAGGTGATTTTTTTTTCTCTCTCGGGTGTCTTTCAGACTTTGGAAATTTCTTCTTCAGAGAGCTGAGGAGGCTTGGCCATTGAATATATTCAAGCCAGAGTTAGACAGATTTTGATCAAAAGATTATGTGGGGCAGGCAGAAAAGTGGACTTAGGCAACAATCAGATCAGCCATGATGTCATGGTGGAGCAGACTAGAGAGGCTGAATGGCCTACTGTTGCTTCTTTTTTTTGACCTTATGGTATTCAATTGATAAGGGACAATCTGACAAAAAAGCTGTGAACTGCATTCAGAAACTGACAGATGAAGAGTTAGTCTGGAACTGGGTAAAATCCTATTGGAATGAGAAAGCTCAGATGCAGTCAATAGCTGTTCTGTCTCTGAGGATTTTTAAAAAAGAGAATTTGCTGGAGGGTACACAGTTAATATCAGCAAAGTTAATACCTGCATTTCACAGCACCAAAATGTTGTTAAAAGATTCCCTGCAAACCTTGGGTGAGACATATGATGTGCAACAAAAAGGTCAAGAAAAAGGTAGAGGAGTTAAAAGCCCAAGATAGGAACTATTTATGAATGTTTTAAAGTCTGCTGCTGGCTGCATAATACCAAAAATTAAAAGTCCTGTTAAAAGTTAAAACCGATAATGCCTTAATTAAGTGCACGAAAGCTGTGCGGGACCTAGTCGAGAAGAAAAGGAAAGCGTACAAAAGGTTCAGAGAGCTTGGCGAAGATAGGGATCTAGATGAGTATACGGCTTGTAGGAAGGGACTAAAGAAGGAAATTAGGAGAGCCAGAAGGGGTCACGAGAAGGCCTTGGCAGGTAGGATTAAGGAAAACCCTAAGGCGTTCGATAAATATGTGAAGAGTAAAAGGATGAGACGTGAAGGAATAGGGCCTATAAAAGGTGAAGGCAGGAAAATATATACGGAACCAGTAGAAATGGCAGAGGATCTTAATGAGTATTTTGCCTCGGTTTTCACAGAGGAGAAGGACATGGGTGGATGTACTGTGGGCTTGCGGTGGACTGAAAAGATTGAGTATGTGGAATTTAACAAAGAGGTTGTGCTGGAATCTTTGAATGGCATCAAGATAGATAAGTCGCCGGGTCCGGATGGGATGTACCCCAGGTTACTGTGGGAGGCGAGGGAAGAGATTGCAGAGCCTCTGGCGATGATCTTTGCGTCGTCAATGGAGGCGGAGGAGGTGCCGGAGGATTGGAGGATTGCGGATGTGGTTCCTATTTTCAAGAAGGGGAATAGGGATAGCCCAGGAAATTACCGACCGATGAGTCTAACCTCAGTGGTTGGTAAGCTGATGGAGAAGATCCTGAGGGACAAGATTTATGAGCATTTAGAGAGGTTTAGTATGCTCAAGAATACTCAGCACGGCTTTGTCAAAGGCAGATCGTGCCTTACGAGCCTGCTGGAGTTCTTCGAAAATGTGACTAAACACATTGACGAAGGGAAAGCGGTAGATGTGGTTTATATGGATTTTAGCAAGGCGTTCGATAAGGTCCCCCATGCAAGGCTTCTAGAAAAAGTGAGAGGGCATGGGATCCAAGGGGCTGCTGCCCTGTGGATCCAGAACTGGCTTACCCAAAGGATGGAAGTCATGATGTGGAGATGTCGGCGTTGGACTGGGGTAAACACAGTAAGAAGTTTAACAACACCAGGTTAAAGTCCAACAGGTTTATTTGGTAGCAAAAGCCACACAAGCTTTCGGAGCTCCAAGCCCCTTCTTCAGGTGAGTGGGCTACTCACCTGAAGAAGGGGCTTGGAGCTCCGAAAGCTTGTGTGGCTTTTGCTACCAAATAAACCTGTTGGACTTTAACCTGGTGTTGTTAAACTTCTTACTGTGTTTACCCCAGTCCAACGCCGGCATCTCCACAACAATTTACATGTAGACAGAGAGCCTCACCATTGTAATGAAAATGGCATCATGTGTCTAAATGTGAAAGCCCACCCCATGCCTTCCAACCCAGCCTCCACCATTTTCGCAGGCATCGGGAACAGGAGATTTTTTCATTAATTCATTCGATGTGTGTGTCACTGGGTAGACCAGCATTTATTACCCAAGATTAATTGCCCTTGAGAAGGTGGTGGTGAGCTGCCTTCTTGAACTGCTGCAGCCCTGAGGTAGGTACACCCACAGTGCTGTTAGGAAGGGAGTTCCTGGATTTTGACCCAGCAACAATGTAGGAACGTCAATATATTACCAGGTCAGGATGTTGTATGGTTTGGAGGAAAACTTATAGGTTGTGTTGTTCCCAGGTACCTGCTGTCATTGCCCTTCCAGATGGTAGAGGTCATGTGTTTGCAAGGAGGCTCGGTGAGCTCTTGTAGCTGGTATACACTGCTACCACTATGCGTTGGTGGTGGAGGGAGTGAATGTTTGTAGGTGTGATGCCAATCAAGCAAGCTGTGTTGTCATGGCTGATATCAAGCTTCTTGAGTGTTGATGGACCTGCACTCATCCAGGCAAGTGGGAGTATTCCATCACACTCCTGACTTGTGCCTTGTAAACGTTGGACAGGCTTTGGGGAGTCAGAAAGCGAAATACTCTCCACAGGATTTCTAGCCTCTGATTTGGTCTTGTAGCCACAGTATTTATATGGCGAGTCCCGTTCAGTTTCTGGTCAATGATAACTCCAAGGGTGTTATAAAATAACCAATGCAGTGAGGATCAACTGACCAGGTGGACAATGCAACCAATGGCAAAAAGATTTAGTGGTCAGCTGAACAAGTATAAATAGTAAGTAATCTCACAACACCAGGTTAAAATCCAAAAGGTTTATTTGGTAGCACGAGCTTTTGGAGCGTCAGTCCTTCATCAGTACAAATAGAAAGCAGATGGGGAGTGGAGTGGAGAGACATTTTGAGGCCTAGGGCATGGCTCAAGTGATAACGTAATGAAGTTTCTTTATTAAACCTTTACTTTGAGTTACTTTATGAAGTTAGTTCTTTTATTACTGGCTACTGGAGTTCCTTACTGCCAGATGAACATTGGTAGCAGGAGAAAGGCCAACATCATAGCTTGGCCTTTGTTTTATAAGGCTTGAAGGGGTGCCTCAGACTCAAGACACAAGCATGGCAGAAGGTAAGAGCAAACTTGCATTATTTGATTGTCCCCATGTCTTTTCAGACACCGAACTATATTGGCAATGGAAGGCAGAAGTGGAATCTGTTATAATGTAACCAATGGTAACATGCTGTGAGGGTCAGCTGATCAACTGATCCAGTAGACTATGTAACCAATGGCAAAATGGTGTAGTGGTCAGTTGATAAATAGAAAGGAGATTGGGATTGTTGGGAGCTTGTATGGCCCAAGTTGTGGTGTAATGTAGTTTCTTTATTAAACCTTTACTTTATTTATTTTGTGAAGTTAGTTCTTTTATAACTTGCGACTGGAGTATCCTTACTGCCTGATGAACAAAGGATGTTGATAGTAGGGAATTCAGTGATGATAATGCTATTGAATGTCAATGAGCAATGGTTAGATTTCCTCTTGTTGGGAGATCGCATGATGCAAACGCGGGAATGGTCATGTTCCCACAAGTTCTGCTGTTGTTTGTACTTTAAAAGCAAATTACAGCAGATGCTGGAATCTGAAACTAAAAGAGAAAATGCTGGCAAATCTCAGCAGGTCTGGCAGCATCTGTAAGGAGAGAAAAGAGCTGAAGTTTCGAGTCCAGATGACCCTTTGTCAAAGCTGTGACAAAGCTGCAGTAATTATCTTGCAATTGTGCCTTTGTCTATACATGCCGTGTTTGTGAAACCTATTTCTCCACTCACCTGATGAAGGAGCAGTGCTCCGATAGCTCATGATTCCAAATAAACCTGTTGGACTTTAACCTGGTGTTGTGAGACTTCTTATTGTTTAGAGTCATATTCTGCGGCTCATTGCTAATCCTTGAATGTAACCCTGTAATTCCATCTCTTAATTGATCCTGTTACATAATTTAACATTTTGGTAGGGGGAATCCTATTAGGCGGCACAGTGGTTAGCACTGCTGCCTCACAGCGACAGGGGTCCGGGATCGATTCCTGGCTTAGGACACTGTCTGTGTGGAGTCTGCATGTTCTCCCTGTGTCTGTGTGGGTTTCCTCCGGGTGCTCCAGTTTCCTCCCACAGTCCGAAAGATGTGCTGGTCAAGTGCACTGGCCATGCTAAATTCGCCCTCAGTTTACCCGAACAGGTGCCGGAGTGTGGCGAGCATAGGATTTTCACAGTTACTTCATTGCAGTGTTAATGTAAGCCTACTTGTGACGCTACGAAATAAACTTTAAGTAAATATCCTAGCAAATCGTCACTGGTTATCCTGATGTCCTGACCAGTCTCAGAACAGACATCAATTCACCTTACCCCCTGTAATTTCATCTTTTCATTAGCCCTATTACATGATTTATCACACTGATAGGGGAAACCCTGTGAGTAAGCATGCCAGTGAATTTTTGCTTGTTATCCTGAGGTGCCCAAAAATTCATTTACCCTTAATGGAATGCATGCTACAATGTACTTCTTGGTCATAAGGAGTGTATTGTGTAGGTTGTATCGTATTAGAGCTGTGTGGTTTTATCTGGGTTTTTTTAGTTTATAATCCTGGTGTGTGTATATAGCAGTGGGCTTTTTCACCAGATATTACATAAGAACTAGGAGCAGAAGTAGGCCATCTGGCCCCTTGAGCTTGCTCCGTCATTCAATAACGTCATAGAGGTTTGCAGCATGGAAACAGGTCCTTCCGCCCAACTTGTCCATGCCACCCTTTTTTTTAAACCCCTAAGCTCATCCCAATTGCCCGCATTTGGCCCATATGTCTCCATACCTATCTTACCCATGTAACTGTCTAAATGCTTTTTAAAAGACAAAATTGTACCCGCCTTTACTACTACCTCTGGCAGCTTGTTCCATAGACTCACCACCCTCTGTGTGAAAAAATTGCCCCTTTTGTATCTCTCCCCTCTCACCTTAAACCTATGCCCTCTAGTTTTAGACTCCCCTAGCTTTGGGTAAAGATATTGACTATCTAGCTGATCTGTGCCCCTCATTATTTTATAGACCTCTATAAGATCACCCCTCAGCCTCCTACGCTCCACAGAAAAAAGTCCCAGTCTATCTGGCCTCTCCTTATAACTCAAACCATCAAATCACGGCCATCCTGGTAAATCTTTTCTGCACTCTTTCTAGTTTAATAATATCCTTTCTATAATAGGGTGACCAGAACTGTACACAGTATTCCAAGTGTAGCCTTACCAATGTCTTGTACAACTTCAACAAGACGTCCCAACTCCTGTATTCAATGTTCCGACTATTGGAACCAAGCATGCTGAATACCTTCTTCACCACTCTGTCCACCTGTGACTCCACTTTCAAGGAGCTATGAACCTGTACCCCTAGATCTCTTTGTTCAGCAACTCTCCCCAACGCCCAAGCATTAACTGAGTAAGTCCTTCCCTGGTTCAATCTACCAAAATGCATCACCCCGCATTTATCTGAATTAAACTCCATTTGCCATTCGTCAGCCCACTGGCCCAATTGATCAAGATCCCGTTGTAATCCTACATAACCTTCTTCACTGTCCACTTTGCCACTAATCTTGGTGTCATCTGCAAACTTACAAACCATGCCGACTAAATTCCCATCCAAATCATTAATATAAATGATAATCTAATTGCATGGTGCAACAGACTCACAGGGCTGAATTGCTTATTCCTGTTTTTATGTTCCATTGTCCAACTGGCTGAAATTGAGGATTCCAATCTGTCCACTGTGGATGTGGAATTGGTAAATTTACCTTCTTTTGCTGTATTCTGCTGATGTTATTTTCATTTAAAGCGATTTTTACTTCTTGGCACAAATGCATAGTAATTGTGAATGATTCACACATTTTGTATTAAAGTAAGTGATCTACAGGAAAGCAGCCTCTAATTATATTGCCGCTACAGTGCACTACAGCATTTGTAAAGCGAGCTGAAGCAGGATTTGTGAATTTTCTGGAGATTAGTGCTTGGAATTTTATGTATTCAAGGATTTTTCGCTCTGTGGCATTCAGTTGTCAGGCTAATCGGTTTTACTCACACGTTCACTTCTTTTTCTATGGTAACAGAAATGTGCTTTCTGCATTATGCCAAGAAATCATGCTGTGCAATATTCTATTAACTCTTAATGTGTTTGAACCAAATTCATCCATTCACTATTGCAAAGGAGATGTTAATCCATTTATTTCTGAGCTATAAATCTTATTTCTGATACTTCACCAACAATAGTTAGAAAAGTGTTTGTTTCTGGATAAAATAATTAGTTTTTCCTTTAAATCGATCAACCTATCGATGCAGTATTCTGAAGGAGAGTATATAAAAATGTACCTGCGAGGAACTTGTGATACTATGGATAGGATCTTGAGCGCAATTTCTCTGTGCACAGGATCGGTAGTGAGGACTCGGGATCTGGCATAACCCAGAATTCGCAAACCTCACCAGCAGGATCATGATATTCGATTTAAGCTACCCCTCGCCATCGACATAATAGGTGCATGCCCATAATCAGCGTGAACCTGATTGGAATACATTAATATACCCCTCAACTTTCAGCATTTCAGCCTTTCATGTCGGCAAGGTTTTCAACAGGTTCACCCAAATACGAACTTGTCATGGGCGTCTCCCCAGGGGCATAAAGGTACATTTAGACCCCAGGGGAGAAGGACATGGCCAGGCAATGGCCTGGCCCTTTTCCCTGGCCCTGCCCCAGTATAGGTTGGCACTGTACCAACCCATGTCAGAGGGTAGTGCAAGGGACGGACCCTAGTGGAAGCCTCATTAGGTAGGGTTTATTTGCTGTGATGGGGGAAGCGGGCATGGGAGCTGGGGATGCCAGCGATGGCTATGTGGGTGGGGGTTGGAGGGAGAGAGTCCTATACTGGCAACGTTTGAGGGCTGTGGGAAGGGGGGGGGGTGCTGGTGGCGTGGTGAACAGGGAATGCCAGCTTTGATCATGGAGTGTGGGGAAAGACATTGGATAAGAACATAAGAACTAGGACCAGGAGTAGGCCATCAGGCCCTTTGAGCCTGCTCCGCCATTCAATAAGACCATGGCTGATCTTTTTGTGGACTCAGCTCCACTTACCCGCCCGCTCACCATAACCCTTAATTCCTTTACTGTTCAAAAATGTATCTATCGTTGCCTTAAAAACATTCAATGAGATAGCCTCAACTGCTTCACTGGGCAGGGAATTCCACAGATTCACAACTCTTTGTGTGAAGAAGTTCCTCCTCAACTCAGTCCTAAATCTGCTTCCCCTTATTTTGAGGCTATTCCCCCTCGTTCTAGTTTTACCCGCCAGTGAAAACAACTTCCCTGCTTCTATCTTATTTATTCCCTTTATAATCTTATATGTTTCTATAAGATCTCCCCTCATTCTTCTGAATTCCAATGAGTATAGCCCCAGTCTACTCAGTCTCTCCTCATAAGCCAACCCTCTCAACTCCGGAATCAACCTAGTGAATCTTCTCTGCACCCCCTCCAGTGCCAGTATATCCTTTCTCAAGTAAGTAGACCAAAACTGTACACAGTACTCCCAGGTGTGGCCTCACCAGCACCTTATCCAGCTGCAACATAACCTCACTGTTTTTAAACTCCATCCCTCTAGCAATGAAGAACAAAATTCTATTTGCCTTCTTAATTACCTGCTGCATCTCCAACTTCTTGAGATTCCTGCACAAGGTCACCCAGGTCCCTCTGCACAGCAGCACACTGCAATTTTTACCATTTAAGTAATAGTCCATTTTGCTGTTATTCCTACCAAAGTGGATGACCTCACATTTACCAACATTGTACTCCATCTGCCAGACCCTCGCCCACTCACTTAGACTATCTATATCCCTTTGCAGACTTTCAGTGTCCTCTGCACGCTTTGCTCTACCACCCATCTTAGTGTCATCTGTGAATTTTGACACCCTACACTTGGTCCCCAACTCCAAATCATCTATGTAAATCGTAAACAATTGCGATCCCAACACTGATCTCTGAGGCACACCACTAGTCACTGATCGCCAACCAGAAAAACGCCCATTTACCCCCACTCTTTGCTTTCTGTTAGTTAACCAATCCTCTCTCCATACTAATACATTACCTGTAACACCATGCACTTTTATCTTATGTTGTAGTCTTTGGTGCGGCACCTTGTCAAATGCCTTCTGGAAATCCAGATACACCACATCCACAGGTTCCTCATCGTCCGCTGCACATGTAATGATCTCAAAGAATTCCACCAAATTAGTCAAACATGACCTGCCCTTCATGAACCTGTGCTACGTCTTACCACTGGGACAATTTATATCCAGATGTCTCTCTATTTCTTCCTTGATGATAGATTCAAGCATTTTCCCTACTACAGAAGTTAAGCTAACCAGCCTATAGTTACCTGCCTTTTGTCTACCTCCTTTTTTAAGAAGTGGCGTCACGTTTGCTGTTTTCCAATCTGCGGGAACCACCCCAGAGTCCAGTGAATTTTGGTAAATTACCGCCAGTGCATTTGCTATTTCTCCTGCCATCTCTTTTAGTACCCGGGGATGCATTCCATCAGGACCAAGAGACTTGTCTACCTTTAGCCCCATTAACTTGCCCAACACTACCTCTTTCGTGATAATGATAGTTTCTAGGTTCTCATCTGCCATAGCCTTCCTGTCATCAATTTTTGGCATGTTATTTGTGTCTTCCACTGTGAAGACCAACACAAAATATCTGTTCAATGCCTCAGCCATTTTCTCATTTCCAGTTATTACATCCCCCTTCTCATCGTCTATAGGACCAATGTTTACTTTAGCCACTCTTTATTGTTTTATATATTTGTAGAAACTTTGATGTCACCTTTGATCACAGAGGGGATGGGGGAATGGCCCCTGAGCCATTCGTGGTGGGGGTGGGTTGAGGGGCAGGTTATTTTATTCCTCTGATTGGGGTGCCCTTTCTAAGGCTCCCTCCACTAACCTCCCCCTGATCTCAGCACAGCCAGGCTTTACTGGCATGCTTAGCTGGGGATTCTGCACCAAATAACTCATCTCCTGACTTCCAAAAGCCTGTCCACCATCTGTGAGGCACAAGTCAGGAATGTGATGGGACACTCTCCACTTGCCTAGCTGAGTGCAGTTCCAACAACATTCAAGAAGCTTGATGCCATCCAGAACAAGCAACCCACTGTTGACACCCCATTTGCCACCTTCAACACCCACTCCATGTACAACTGGCACATAGTTGCAGCAATATGTAGCATCTGCAAATGTACAGCAACAGAGCAATGCACACACAATTGCGGTATCCAAAACCATAACCTTGACCACCTAGAGGGACAAGGACAGAGGATGGATGGGAACACCACCCTTCTAAGTTCCCTTCCTACCCTGACTTGGAATTGTTGCTCCATTCCCTAATTGTCACTGGGTCAAAATCCTAATGGCACTGTGAGTGTACCTATAGCACATGGACTGCAGCAGTTCAAGAAAGCAGCTCACCACCACCTTCTCAAAGAGAATGAGGTATGAGCAATAAATGCTGGCTGAGCCAATGATGCCCACATCCCATGTGTTGCATATTTGGAGAATTGAAACTCAGGAGTACTTTGGTAAAAACAAACTGAACTTTATTTGTGGTGTGCTCACTCTCATGTCTGCTGCTTCTCTCTGTTTCCTGCTCTACATCACATGAAATTGACAGTGCATGTGCACAGGAACGGGATCAAACCTTGTGGGAATACTTCCTTCATTTCTACCGCAAGGCTCTACAGTGAGCCAAAAGAAAATACAGAACATTTTTTCCCCGCTTAATTTAAACATCCCCAAAACAGGTTCAACATGAACAATAGTCAATGAGTTAGTCACTCCTACAAATTTAGACAGTCTTAAGGTTGTCACTCTCGGAATGGTTGATGGCAAGCCTCTGGCGCTTTCATCTTCACACTGAAGTAATCTCTGGTGTTTTTGTCTTTGCACAGACTAGTTTAACCGGTGTTGACGTAGGATCTAGAGGTTGTCTCTACACCTGAACAAAGGATGAGGTGTTGATAGAATCATATAATACCAACAGTACAGAAGGAGGCCATTCGAGACGGCACTGACAACAATCCCACCCAGGCCCTATTCCCATCACCCCACATATTTACCCTGCTAATCCCCGTGACACTCAGGAGCAATTTTCTAGCATGGCCAATCCACCTAACCCACAAGTCTTTCAGAGCACTGGGAGAAAACCCACGCGGACACAGGGAGAACGTGCAAACTCCACGCAGACAGTTGCCAGAGGCCCGATTTGAACACAGGTCCCTGGCGTTGTGAGGCAGCAATGCTAACCACTGTACCAGCATGCTGCCCATGACTTTCTCAACGGTGTCTGGTGGAGTAGGGGTCATAGGAAAGTCCCGACTTGTTAAGTTTGCACTTGAATTCTCGACAGGTTCCAAACTTAGCAAATCTGTTTTCTCAGCGAGTAACTCACCTGCATGTCTCCTCCAGACAATGTCATCTGAGGTCTGAACAGTGTAAGTGACAGGTCCAGTCTGCACGAAGGTTATAGCAGGAAACCATTTCTCCTCTCAGGAGTAATCCCTGGCCAAAACTCCTTGTCCCTGGTGGAAAACGCTGTGATTTTAAAAATATATTTGTTTGTGGCACACGGGCGTCGCTGGCTGGCCAGCATTTATTGCCCATCCCTATTTGCCCTTGAGAAGGTGGTGATGTAACAGTGCTGGTAGGATTTGCTTTGCTTTCACACCATTCCACTTGTGCTGTTGTTATTGTCGTACAATCTCCTTGGTTTTTGGAGGTTTTGAAGATCAAATTCAGAACGCAGCTGCCTTTTCATCGTGAGGAATGCAGGAGAGGTCTTGGTTGTGGAATGTGTGGTATTCCATTAGACCAGTAAGAACCTGTTAAGGCATTGGATAAATGAACTGTGTTCTTTGGTTGCTTTCAAATTATGTTTAGTGGTTTGGATAAAGTGTTCTGCTAATCCATTAGTAGCAGGGTCATCTGGCATGGATATAATATGTTGAATGCCATTTCCTTGTAGGAAGTTCTCAAATTTCTGCAAGACAATTTGAGATTTGTTGTCACTTACCAGCTTTTCTAGAAATCCAACGTTACTAAACGCTTCCCCCCGCTTCTCAGTGGTCTTCTCAGATGAGGTAGATGTCATCACAGTGACCTCTGGCCATTTGGTGTGAACATCAACAGTTACTCAAAACATGTGTCCTTCAAAAAGTCCTGCAAATTCTACGTTCATGCATCGCTAAGCCTCTTCAGACCATTCCCACTAATGCAACAATGCTAAGGATGACAGGCTTCTTAACTTTGCTTTTTCTTTAAACTTATAGGGGAGGCGGTAGCCGAGTGGTAATATCGCGCGACTATTAATCCAGAAACTCAGCTAATATTCTGGGGACCCAGGTTTGAATCCCGCCATGGCAGATGGTGGAATTTGAATTCAATAAAAGTATCTGGAATTAAGAATCTACCGATGACCATGAAACCATCGTTGATTGTCGGAAAAAAAACATCTGGTTCACTAATATCCTTTAGGGAAGGAAATCTGCCTTCCTTACCTGGTCTGGCCTACATGTGACTCCAGATCCACAGCAATGTGGTTACATAGGAACATAGAAGATAGGAGCAGGAGGAGGCCATTTTGCCCTTTGAGCCTGCTCCGCCATTCATTCAGATCATGGCTGATCATCCAACTCAATAGACTAGACTCTCAACTGCCCTCTAAGGGCAACTAGAGATGGGCAATAAATGCTGGCCAGCCAGTGACACCCATGTCCCAGGAATGAATACAAAAATATCAAGTCCTGGACACCAGAAATAACTTCTTGCTATTTCCTTCAGGCGTATGACTCTGTAGTGGTCTTCATGTATCTTCTCTAACACCCATTTCCTCAATGGTGGTGGAATGATCTCTCTCAGCCCTAATAGAAGAAACCCTGGGTGGGATTTTATGGCCTCATTTGTTCTGAAACCATAAAATCTTGCCTGAGTTCAACGGACCTTCTCATTGTCCACCCCTCGCCCGCTCCAATTCCCGCGGCAGGCGGGGCAGTAAAATTCCGGCCCCTGACTGAACTGACAGCTCCATTCTCCTGGAGTAGTTGGGTTTCAGACTTCTTTCTTTTCCTAAGATAAAACCATGTCCATCACTTCTGAGAGTACAGTTGCATTTCAAATATGTTTTCTCATTTGCCTAAGCATGACTGATGTGGTGTCTTCTTGTTCAAAGTAAAATATTTTCCCCTTTCAGCAGGCTGAAGGACTTCCAGGTTGGGGCAATCTTAAAAGTCCATCCGTGTTACAATGTAAACAAGACTGACGTTATTTAATTGTGTGTGTGCAGATATCTTTGCATTCCACTTGTCACAAGTGATGGAATTCCTATGTTTGGTTCAAACATGATAGTGAGTGGACAATGATCCTCCAGCAATGTAAACTCTCTCCCACAAAGAAACTGATGAAATCTCTTGATTGTGAAGATGATCCCCAGAATTTCCCATTCAATCTGGGCATAGTTACTCTCAGCTTTGCTTGAGGTTTGAGAAACAAAAGCAATGGGTCTTTCTTCACCTGATGGTGTGATGTGGGAGACCAGCCACCTCTCCTACGCCATAAGTGGATGCGCCACAAGCTAACTGTAAAGTGTCAGATTTCAGACTTAAGTAACGCTTATTTGGCTGGAATGAAGGCATTGTTACATTGAACTGACTGACCATTTCCATGTCTTGTTCTGGCACAAGAGCTGATGTAATGGTTTCAGAACTGTTGCCAACTTTAGGACAAATCTTCCATAATAACTCAACAATCCCAGGAAAAAATGTAACTAGCCAACATTCTGAGGTGCAGGAGCCTCTGTAATGGCCGTAAACTTGGAAGGAAATTTATGAATGCCAGTGGCGTCAATCATGTGCCTAGATACTCAGCAGAGGTTTGGAAGAACTCACATTTGTCCTGACGGACTCTCAGACCATAGTATTCCAATCTCTGGAGAATGGCATCCAAGTTTGAAAGGTTTTTCTCTTTATCTCTTCCAGAAAGCACTGGAATCCGCTCAGTCTGCTCAGGATCTGATCCGTTGCCCTTTGAAACAAAGCAGGAGTAGGTATGATACCAAACGGCAATCTTCATTACCAGAACAAGCTTTTGTGAATCATGATTTTCACAAGTCCTTGTGACGTCTTGTCCACAGTCATCTGCAAGTAGCCTGGCTCAGGTCAATTTTGCTGAAATTCTGGCCTCCCGCCAATCCTGCCAACAGGCCCGCAATGTGAATTAATGCGTACTGTTCAGAACATACCACTGGATTTATGGTGACCTTGAATTCTCTGAAAATCCTCACGGATCCATCTTTTTTGATGACCGGAACAATAGGTTTAGCCCATTCGCTGCCACTAACAGATTCCAAAACTCCAGTCTTTACATGTTGAATCTTTTCCTGCCATGCACGACCCATCAACACTGATAGTTTCCCTTCATTGTGTAGACGCACTTTTATTGTTTGTTCATTGAGTTGCACAGTAATTTCAATGCAGCCCTTCAGGGGAACCACTTCTCCTGTGGTACATCTTCAGCACTATCCCTGATGGCCTTAAGGTAATGTGTCTGAATTTCTCAATGTAGATACTCTCTGGCATCAATGAGAAAGCTGCCTCGGTGTCAACTTCCATCCTTATAAGCTGTCCTTCCAGTAATGGAGTGACCCAGTATCTGTGTGTTGTACCAGTGATGGCTAGCACATGTAATCACTAGTGTATTGCTACACGTTTCTCGACTCTGTTGTACAGCATGGACATTTCTCCTATTACTTTGTTTGAATGCTGTCTTGATTCATTCTTGTATTTCTACTTTCATTTATAGCTTACTTTTTGTTCTATGTCTACTTTATTTCCACAGCTTCGACATTCCGTGCCTTTGCACCAGTGTTCCACAGCAAAATGCATTAGCTTTGCACACTAGTAAGGTGCAAGGGTCTCGGCAGCTTTGGGTGTCAATTCAGTGGACATGTTATATGCCCAACTCAATTGCTGTTCGTCCTTTGCAGCCAGCTGCATGAAACAACAATTTCAATGGCTTTCTGCAGAGTGAGATTACTTTTAATGAACAGACGCTTTGTGTTACCTCACTGCATAGACCACAAACAAATCTGTCACGAATCATGTCATTAAGCACACCCCTAAATTCACAATATTCTGCAAGTCTTTTAAGCCCTGCACACAAATGGGGTTAAATCTTGTGAGAGTACTTCTCAGCATACATTACTACAGCAGGGTTCTACAGTGAGCCAAAAGACAAATATGGGAGTCAGTTAGCTCAGTTGATTGAAAGGCTGGTTCATGAGGCAGAGTGATGCCAACAGAGTAGGTTCAATTCCCATTCTAGCTGAGGTTACTCATGAAGGTCCACCTTCTCAAACTTGCCCTTTGCCTGAAGTGTGGTGATCCTTTGGTTAAAATCACTGCCAGTCAGCTCTCCCCCTCAAAGGGGACAGCAGCCTCTGATCATCTGGTACTATGGTGACTTTACCTTTACGTAACATCATGAAAGAATAAAAAATGAAGATAAATTATTGAAGTAAATAAATATCTCAAAACATGTGTCATCTGCCAGTGAACTAAATAGATATGATTTTGAGAGCCTGTTTATTCAGACACATTGAAAATAAGTTCAATGAGTTCTTGAAGCGCTGACTAAATAAAGAAAGGCCTAAAGCTATCATATTACCAGCAAAATCAATTTGATAAGGAAAAGATAACACAGTGAAAGCAAGTACATCTTTGTTGGTGAATCATAGTGCTGTATTAAAATCAATCTCCGAGAATCCCAGCGCTCCCCACCCTTCAGGCTGCAGAAATGGTTGAAAATGTCAATGGCAACTTTCTGGCTATCTCATTGTACAGCTTAAAACTTCAGATACATCCAGGGCATATGGTTATTTAAAACTCAATTTCCTTTGAGGTAAATGTCATTAGCTATCTTGTCAGCTGCTACACATGATATGAAGAAATGTGAAAGTCTGTAGAATCAGTTCTATTTAAAGGTCATAGGGCAGCCTTGCTGGTGGCCATTGAGAAACCTATGATAATCCTGGTCTCCCAAAGGAGGCTGTTTGAGGTAGAAGACAGTGATCAGGATATTTTGAGAGAGAAAAATAAATGGAACGATGTAAATGGAAAAATAAAAAAATCAAATAAAAGTCAGAAAAAGCAAAAGGATACAAAACTGGCTCGATCAAAGAAGACATAGGGTAGCAGTCGAAGGGTGCGTTTCTGAATGGAGGGCTGTGACAAGTGGTGTTCCTCAGGGGTCAGTGCTGGGACCTTTGCTGTTTGTAATATATATAAATGATTTGGAGGAAAATGTAACTGGATTGATTATTAAGTTTGCAGGCGACACAAAGATTGGTGGACCATCAGAGGATACAAGGATTTCAGTCACATCAGCCACTGAATCAGAATCTTAATCCAACCTCCTCACAATGAACCACAGGATATTTGGTCTAATGCTGGAAGTGCACAGAGGATAAGTAGTTTTTATAAAGAGAGGACAAATTATGATAAACATAGAATCCCTATAGTGCAGAAGGAGGTCATTTGGCCCATTGAGTCTGTACCGACCACAATGTGTGGGTTATGGCAATAGGGCCATACCCCACAATGGGTAATCCCCCTGATGCTAGAGTCAATTTAGCTTTATTTAACATATTATTTAAATGCTGTTAGCGGGCCTGGGACCGAATTCTCCGGGCCTGCTAGCATCTCCCACCCTGCCAGGAATATTCCATTGCAGCAGGAATTACTATAGCTCCCCACTTTCGTGAAACTAGCAGGATGACCCTACTGGAGTGAAGGAGAGCAATCGCGGCCCCCCCAGGTGGTCGGGCAGTTGGGGGGATGGTGCCCTCTGGCATGGGCACCCTGGCAGTGCCAGCCTGTGCCCCCGGTACTGCCCAAGGGGCAAACTGTCCATGTCCAGCAAGTGCCCTGGCACCACCCACCAGGCATGGGATAGTGCCAAGCGAATGGGGCAGGGCCTAGGGGGTGATCAGTGGGAGGTGGGGAGGGAGTTCCCGCTGCCACTCTGCCATTGGGATCGGTTGGGGCAGGAGGGAGGCCAGCGATCGGGATGGGCGGGGGGGGGGCGTGTTCTGCAGTGCAGGACACAATCAGCTTTTAATTGCTCCACAGCTGGCGGGCCTACCTCATCATTCTAGGCCCTAAACCATGGAGTTTCCTCCCTAAACCACTCCATCTCTCTCTCTCGCTTTCCTCCTTTAAGACACAGTAAGAACAGCAGGTTATAGTCCAACAGGTTTATTTGGAATCATGAGCTTTTGGACCGTTGCTCCTTCCTTAGGTGAGTGTTCTTTAAGACACTCAAAAATGCAGGTTTATATACCTGGAATTACCTCACAGTATTCCTGCAATGAGTGGCTTGAGACTGTCAACAACCCTCACATTTGAATTCCATTGGGCTGTGTCTCTGTGTGCTTACTTCATAGAAATCATAGAAACCCTACAGTACAGAAAGAGGCCATTCGGCCCATCGAGCCTGCAGCGACCACAATCCCACCCAGGCCCTACTCCCATATCCCTACATATTTTACCCGCTAATCCCTCTAATCTACGCATCCCAGGACACTAAGGAGCAAATTTTTTTAGCATGGCCAATCAACCTAACCCGCACATCTTTGGACTGTGGTAGGAAACCGGAGCACCCGGAGGAAACCCACCCAGACACGAGGAGAATGTGCAAACTCCACACAGACAGTGACCCAAGCCGGGAATCGAACCCAGGTCCTGAGCTGTGAAGCTGGGAATCTGAACTTCTGCCTTTCCCCACTTTCTCCACTTGGACCTGTGAAAACAGCTGCAAGGAGACCAAGGACCTCCTTTGGATTCCTTTAAATTCATTGGTCCAATTCAAAACTCTGTGTCAGTTAGGTTGGAATGCTGACTGCTAGGCTTTGATACAATGTTGAAAAAATCTGTTTCTGCAGCCAGTTCTTTGCAATTTAAAATCCACGCACAAGCCACTTGCTTTTTAAAGATACAATGCTATATGATTTCTTCTTTTTGTTTTAGCATTTCTTTTCACTATTTACATTTGTCAATCTGATGCACCATCAATCAAGCAAAGACTAGTTTGTATGCAAGAATAAATAGGCTTTTATTAGCAAAAGACTTGGAGCACACCCATGCCGATGAACTGGTCCAGACTGAGGCAGGGGGGTGGGGAGCAGTCGCCTTTATACCTGGACCAGGGGGGGAGGAGTCCTGGGCAGGGCCGGCAGGGATGTGTCCACGCATGTCACACACACAGGCAATACGCCAACAGTGGTTTACCACACAAACACAACATTTTTAACCATACAAATGCAACTTCACAACAGGAGACAATATTTAAAAAGATAGAAACTGTTCAGGAGGTGCAGGACAAAAGGGCCTTAGATTTACACGTACATTGAAGGTGGCGGGGCATTTTAAGAGAGAAGTTAATAAAGCATATGGTATCCTGGGTTTTATTAATAGTGGCATTGAGTACATGAATAAGGAAGTCATGTTGAATTTGTATAAGAAACTAGTTAAGCCTCAACTGGGGTACTCCATTCAGTTCTGGGTGCCATAGTTGAGGAAGAATGTAAATGCATAGGAGACAGAGGAGATTCACAAGAATGATTCCAGGGTTAAAAAACTGTATCTCTAAAGATAGATTAGAGAGGTTGGGACTGTTTTCCTTGGAAAAAGGAAGTCTGAGAGGAGACTTGATAGAGACAATCAGGATCCTGAGGGATATAGACAAGGTGAATAGTGAAAAACTTTTCCCATTCAAGAGAACATCAAGAACTAGAGGGCACATTTGAAATAATTGACAAAAGGAGTAGAAGTGATGTAAGGAAAATACTTTCCACTCAGAGGTTGGTTGGAATCGAGAACGAACTTCCTGAGAGGATGTTGGAAGCAGTTTCAATTGTGGTACGTGAAAGTGAATTGGATTGCTATCAGAAAAGAAAGAACGTGGAGGGTTACTGGGACAAGGCAGGGGAGTGGGACTCGGCAGAATATTCTTTCAGGGAGCTAGTGCAGACTTAATGGGTTGAATGGCCTCCTTCTACACTGTAAAGATTTTATGATTCCGAGTGGAAATGTAGCTGGAAGATCGCAAACAGTTTGCTTCAGCTTCTGACTTTTGTAGCGAAGAAGGGTGGACCAAATAGTGGAGGACCAGAGTTTGTAGTGCGGGGTGGGGGGGGGGGGGGGGGGGGGGGGGGGGTGGAAATGTGGTCCAGAGTCAGAAAAGCAGCATAAGAAACTGAATAAATGAACTCCAAGCTAGTCCAAAGGAGGTCCTTGGGCTCCTTGCATCTGTTTTCAGAGGTACATTGAAGGTGGCGGGAAAGTGGGGAAAGGCAGAAGTTCAGATTCCCATCTGCTTCCTTAAAGGAAAGAAAACCCAAGAATATAGGAGCATAAGGACATTTTTTTATTGTCAGTCAATAATGTATTTAGAATTATTAGTAAAAGACAAAGGCTGGGATTCTCCCAATTACCCGCTCATTTTTTGGGCGTACTTATCGGAACGTATCTCTGGCACTCTGCGCATCACAGAATGCCTCTGAGAGTCACACCGAGAAGTTGCGGGGGGGGGCCTCAACCCACTGGAGAGGCCAGCAGCATAGTGCCCCACCACCCAGGCCATAGGGCCCAGTGACTACCGTAACCTAGTGCCCCCACCCCCCATCACCAGCCTCCCAACTGCAGGCCTTCCAATTTCTTTGGCATGATTGTTCCCCAACGAACCTCCTCCCTCCCGGATCACTGGCCTACCTGACACAACCCATCCCCCTGCCTCCCACAGCCAGC
Organism: Mustelus asterias; assembly: GCF_964213995.1. Lineage (NCBI taxonomy): Eukaryota > Metazoa > Chordata > Chondrichthyes > Carcharhiniformes > Triakidae > Mustelus > Mustelus asterias. The sequence continues at coordinate 30,283,714 of NC_135806.1, forward strand.
CCTAATCGCCAGCTCCCCATCGTTGGCCCCGAACCCCCCATTCCCAATGGCCAGCCCCGATCACCTCACCTCTCCCTGCCTCCCCCCTCGACCGATCCCATCAAAGAGTGACAGCAGGTCCCCACCACCACTGAGTAGGCCTCCCCAGTATGCCCTGCCCTCTCTGGTCATAGAGTCATAGAGGTTTACAGCATGGAAACAAGTCCTTCGGCCCAACTTGTCCATGCCGCCCTTTCTTTTTTAAAACCCCTAAGCTAACCCCAATTGCCGGCATTTGGCCCATATCGCTCTATACCCATCGTACCCATGTAACTATCTCAACTATCCAAAGATGTGCGGGTTAGGTTGATTGGCCAGGTTAAAAATTGTCCCTGAGATGTGTAGTTAGAGGGATTAGCGGGTAAATATGTGGGGGTAGGGCCTGGGTGGGGTTGTGGTCGGTGCAGACTCGATGGGCCGAATGGCCTCCTTCTGCACTGTAGGGTTTCTATGTTTCTATGTTTCAATGCTTCTTAAAAGACAAAATTGTACCCGCCTCTACTACTACCTCTGGCAGCTTGTTCCAGACACTCACTACCCTCTGTGTGAAAAAATTGCCCCTCTGGACACTTTTGTATCTCTCCCCTCTCACCTTAAACCTATGCCCTCTAGTTTTAGACTTTCCTACCTTTGGGAAAAGATATTGACTATCTAGCTGATCTATGCCCCTCATTATTTTATAGACCTCTAAAAGATCACCCCTCAGCCTCCTATGCTCCAGAGAAAAAAGTCCCAGTCTATCCAGCCTCTCCTTATAACTCAATCCATCAAGTCCCGGTAGCATCCTAGTAAATATTTTCTGCACTCTTTCTAGTTTAATAATATCCTCTCTATAATAGTGTGACCAGAACTGCACACAGTATTCCAAGTGTGGCCTTACCAATGTCTTGTACAATTTCAACAAGATGTCCCAACTCCTGTATTCAATGTTCTGACCGATGAAACCAAGCATGCCAAATGCCTTCTTCACCACTCTGTCCACCTGTGACTCCACTTTCAAGGAGCTATGAACATGTACCCCTAGATCTCTTTGTTCTGTAACTCTCCCCAACGCCCTACCATTAACTGAGTAAGTCCTGCCCTGGTTCAATCTACCAAAATGCATCGCTTTTGTCTAAATTAAACTCCATCTGCCATTCATCAGCCCACTGGACCAATTGATCAAGATCCCGTTGCAATTGGAGATAACTTTCTTCATTGTCCATTATGCCACCAATCCTAGTGTCATCTGCAAACTTACTAACCATGCTTCCTATATTCTCATCCAAATCATTAATATAAATGACAAATAACAGTGGACCTAGCACTGATCCCTGAGGCACAGCGCTGGTCAGAGGCCTCCAGTTTGAAAAACAACCCTCTACAACCATCCTCTGGCTTCTGTCAAGAAGCCAATTTTGTATCCATTTAGATCACTCTGGATCCCGTGAGATTTAACCTGATGCAATAACCTACCATGTGGTACCTTGTCAAAGGCCTTGCTAAAGTCCATGTAGACAACATCAACTGCACTGCCCTCATCTACTTTCTTGGCTACCCCTTCAAAAAACGCAATCAAATTTGTGAGACATGATTTTCCACTCACAAAGCCATGCTGACTGTCCCTAATCAGTACTTGTGTTTCTAAATGCCTGCGGATTCTGTCTCTCAAAATACCTTCCAACAATTTACCCACCACAGATGTGAGGCTCACTGGACTATAGTTCCCAGGCTTTTCCCTGCAGCCCTTTTTAAACAAAGGCATAACATTTGCCACTCTCCAATCTTCAGGCACCTCACCCGTGACAATCAATGATTCAAATATCTCGGCTAGGGGACCCGCAATTTCCTCCCTAGCCTCCCACAATGTCCTGGGATACACTTCATCAGGTCCCGGGGATTTATCTAGCTTGATGCACTTTCAGACTTCTAGCACCTCCTTCTCTGTAATATGTACACTCCTCAAGACATCACTATTTATTTCCCCATGTTCCCCAACACCCATGCTCTTCTCAACAGTAAATGCTGATGAGAAATATTCATTTAGGATCTCACCCGTCTCTTGTGGATCCGCACATAAATGACCTTGTTGATCCTTAAGAAGCCCTACTCTTTCCCTTGTTACTCTTTTCCCTTTATGTATTTGTAGAAGCTCTTTGGATTCTCCTTTGCCTTATCTGCCAAATCAATCTCATGTCCCCTTTTTGCCCTCCTGATTTCTCTCTTAACTCTACTCCTACACTCCCTATACTCTTCAAGGGATTCACTTGATTCCAGCTGCCTATGCACGTCATGTGCCTCTTTCTTCTTCTTGACCAGGGCCTCAATATCCCGAGTCATCCAGGGTTCCCTACTTCTGCCAGCCTTGCCCTTCACTCTAAGAGGAATGTGTTTACCCTGAACCCTGGTTAACACACTTTTGAAAGCGTGCCACTTACCAGACGTCCCTTTGCCTTCCCACAGACTCCCCCAATTAACTTCTGAATGTTCCTGCCTGATACCATCAAAATTGGCCTTGCCCCAATTTAGAATTTTAACTTTTGGGCCAGACATATCATTCTCCACAGCTATCTTAAAACCAATAGAATTATGGTCACTGGTCCCAAAGTGATCCCTCATTAACACTTCTGTCACCTGTCCTTCCTTATTTCCCAAGAGGTCAAGTTTTGCCCCCTCTCTAGTCAGACCATCCACATACTGAATGAGAAATTCCTCCTAAATACAGCCCCTTCCCCAGAAAAGATCCCAATGATCCAAAAATCTAAATCCCTGCCTCCTGCACCAGCTCTCAAGCCAGGCATTCATCTGCCTAATCCTCCTATTCATACTCTCACTGGTATGTGACAGCGGTAGTAGTCCTGAAATTACTACCTTCGAGGTCCTGCACTAACTCTCTATATTCACATTCAATATGCCTTCTGCCTAACTCTCTATATTCACATTTCAGGACCAGAAACACATGGTCCTGCACTCTTGACACCACCTGGTGCCCAGTGGGCAGTGCAAGTGTGTCTGGTAGGCAATGCCAGGGAGCAGACCGGAACTGCCCAAGGGGCACCCCCTATCTTGACTTCCCGGGAGGCCTCAAAGGCCTCCGTCTGCACCAGAGGTTGAGTATGCCTGTTCCTCATTCATGGGGAGCAGTTGCAAATCCTGCTGGTGGGAGCATCTCCTGGCATGGAGGGGGAGACACTTAGTGATTGTTCCCCTACTATACCAAATTCAGATTTCCATATGGTAATCATTTCCGATTTCCGACGTCCGGCCGATCGCGAGCCTCCCAGGTGGAAAAAAAGGGCCTGCGGGACTCATGTTTAGCCGGACGCTAGTTGGGAGTCCCACTAGAAGCACCTTGCTGATGTGTCCCCGCCTGCTGTGCTACTCGTAGTGGGCTGGGAGAATCCCAGACAAAGGGTTAGAAATTCACCTTGAGCAATGGCACAAGATGGGTGATATTGGTCATTATATGTAACAAGTGGCAGTAATTTAAGAGGCGTTTTAAGATCTCCTGCCTTAATAAACTGGAGCAGTAATGCACCAGAAATCATGTGTGTAATTTAGTGTCCCATTCTCAATGGTACTGTGTACTTTATTTTACCGTGCATCTTTACAAAAGGTTGTTAAGTGGAAAATTAAGTTGAGGAAAAATCAATAAATATGCAGATATTTAAAAAAAACTGAAATATCATTCAAAATTGAAAATTGAATCCTGAAGAAACAAATGCAAACAAGTCATTAACAAAAGGATTTATTGATAATGATTTCAGATTAGTTATTGGATTCAATAACCCAGCTCTTTCTTTCCAAAGGCACAAGCGTTAATTCGGATGCCGATACAGAAAAATTGTTCATATTTACACATGACTTATCATTGAACAACTTGACGTCCAAGACCTGAATGTCTTTTGTAATGAAAAATATATTAGTAGCTTAACTTAGTTGTTATTTGTCTGACAAAGACAGCTTTTTTTCTGATTTAACTGTTTGCTCAGTTAATGTCAGTATAATTTATTCTATTTTGAGACTTTTGCTTCACTGGAATCAGGAGTTACTTTCCAACGATCAGCCAGTCAGTCTATCCAAAAATGCCATTTGCTTTGTGTGAGAGTGCAATGTCCCATTCAGACAGTACGGCCCAACTTTCTACTTGGCTGCAATGCAGCACCCATTGCAGTCAAGGGGATGGAAAGTGGATAATTTATTTTTATAGTGCAAATGTTTTATTTTTCTGCAGTGTCTTGCTTAGCATCAGCTAACATAGATATCTGACAGAGGTCAGCTTCATTGTCTGCCTGATAATTTCATAAACTGGTACATTTTATGTTCTGTTTCCATTGACTTTTATCTTTTATAAATTAAATCTGAGCCACAACGCAGCTATATGTATATAAGCCTTTTACTAGCTTACACTTCCTTACTCATGCCTTGAATCCTAATCAGATACGATTCAAATAGCCATCTACTCTGCATGTTAAAATATTTTGCATTTTTAAAAACTTTTATTTTCCCCATATACTGAAATCATCAGCACCTCATAAACTATCCAATTTTGCAAACGTAATTATTTTATTGTGGTGCAGTTTTCATAAAATAGTGACAGAAGAGCATTCAAAGCTGATGTCAAATAACATTACTTTAAGCAGACATCTCCATTCTGTTCTCCTGTCCTTGTGCAGTAACATATTGTGACCAGATTAATCCCTGAGACTTAATGAAAGCTAAACATGAACCAATCTTATTTCAGACATGATTTCACTTGCTCTGCATCTCGAACATTTCCTATTTAAAATTCAGATTTGCAGCATTTGTCGTTTTCCTTTTTATTCCTTCCCCAAAATGAAAGCTTGCCCACCGAGACCATCAAATATAACAATTTTGAGTGTGTTTTCTTTTGTTAGAAATAAAATCAAAACTCATTGTTCTACATGTAAACCTGAAAATGTGTCAAGGCTGCAAAGGTCACATCTCCACTATGATAGGAAGCCAAATTGTATTTACCTAGAGATCCAATGAAATAATATGTGCTTGGGTTTTGACTCTGGGTGAGGTACACTTTTTAAAATTAATTGCACATCAGGACAGCTTTGCCTCACCGAGTTGGAAGCTAATTTGTGTTTTTTAAATTTAAAGCATTATGTTTTTCAATATAAGCAAAGAGCTGAGAGGTTGCCAGGCTCGTTACTAGCATAAAGCATGGCACCAGCTGAATGCTGATTAACAAAGCGACTGCATGTGCACACTGCTTTGAGTATTCTAAGAGGGAATTAGTTGTATAACTTGATGCCTGCAATGCACATCTTTTCAAAGAAGATTCTGCTCTCACATTGTAACTCCATTATAACTGCAGCAACAATCAGTTAGAGCAGGGCTACTAGAAATGAGAAATGTTGTTTTGCAATTATTTTGTTTTGTACTGAGTTAAAATTTTCATATTTCAACACTATGAAAACATTTATTTTCATATATATATTATTCATTTTTGGGACCTGACATAACTTGCAATGAGAGCATTTATTGCACATCCTCAATTGTCCTGGAGAAGGTGATGGTCTGTTTGAATCACAGCTGTCTGTGTGGTGAAGGTATATTGACAGTGCTGTTCGGGAGGGAGTTGCAGCTTTTTAATTTAACAGCCATGAAAGAATTGTGATAAAGATCAAGGCCAGGACAGTGTGTGACCTGAAGGAGAAAGAGGAGAAGCGATGGTGTACCCATGCACTTCCTGGTCTTGTCCTTCTTGGGGGTGGTATTTGCAGGTTTTGGAGATGTTTGAAGCCTTGGTGAATTGCTGCAGTGCATCTTATAGATAGCACACATCGCAGCCAATGTGTGCCAGTTGGTGGAGGGGTGAATGTTGAAGGTGGTGGCTGCACAACCAATCAAATTTAATCCTGGATGATGTTGAACTTCAGCTACACTCATCCAGGCAAGTGTTTTTTTTCTTCAAACTTGAGCCTTGTAGGTGGGGTCAGGAGGTGACCCAGGGGCTGTAGAATAGTCATCTAATCTGCTGACTTTAATGCAATGAGTTCAGAAGAGTTTCTGGTCAATAGTGACCTCCAGGGTGTTGATGGTGAGGGAGTTCATGAATGTAATGCCATTGGACATCTTGGGGAGGTTAACACATCTTTCTTGTTGAAGTTGGTCATCGTCAAGCACCTGTGTGGCATGAACAGTTTTGTCAGTAATTGCCACTTACCAGTTCAAGTCTGAATGTTGTCCAGATCTTGCCAGTTGCCTGGCATGAACTGTTTCATCATCTGAGGAATCACAAATAGAACTGAATCATCAACAGATATTATCACTTCTAAACTTCTGATGTAGGGATTAAATGATGAAGCTGCTGGAAATAGTTTTCTCCACGATGTTGTCCTGAGGAACGTCCGAAGTTTAGATGAATAGCCTCTAACAACCATGATGATCTTGTTTGTGTTACACACACTCCAGCCAGCACAGAGATTTACTCCACTTTCTATTGACCTCAGCTTTGCAAGGATTCCTTTTGGTGTCTCATTTGCTCAAATGCTGCCTTGATTTCAAGGGCAATTACTCCCACCTCAGCCTAGAGTTCAGCTTTTTTGTCCCTATTTGGGCCAATGCTACATTGAAGTCAAGGGCTGAATGTGGCTTATTGTGCGGTAGATTAAATGGGGTTCAAGGATTGTCTAGTCTCCCAAAAGTATTCTGCTCGAGTCCATAGGCCAGAATTGTCTGTGTCTGGGCCGGTTGTGTGCCCGCCCCGGAAATGCATAAAATATTGTGAGAAGGCATTGGGAACATTTCACAGCATCATGACCCACACACGAGATTTCAAGATCCCAGGCACATGTGCGAATCAACTGCAAAGCCCACCAACAATTAAAGGGCCAAGTAATGCCATTAAAAGTCTGATCAATGGCGATTTTACACTGCCCATTGACTTTTAGCTCATTGCATGGGTTAAATAGATGGGTGCCCATTACGTTCTTTTCATTTTATCATCTAAGGACAGGATAAACAAACCTGGAGCAGTGGCAGTTTCTCTGTGATAGAGTTTGTGGCTGTGTAAGTATAGAGTTTAGCTTGAGTTTCCTTGCTATTGTCTAGCATTTAAGGTATGACTTTCAACATTTCAGGACCTTCCTGGAAGGTTTTTCTGAGGATTGGAGGATGGATTCTGAGTATGCCATCATTTTCAAGGCTGGTCCTCTGCATTTGATCTTTTGCAGTTAGTGTATTCTGCTGGTCGGATCTTCATCTGAAGAGGAAAAGAGGGGCAGGAGAGAGGAGGCAAGCTGAGTGCAGACAACATCCCAGGCACAGACTTGGAAGAGGAGAGGCATGGGCTCAGTTGGTGCAGGGCCAGCAGGGAGGCGGAGATGGGAGGAGGTGCTGAAAATGCCATTACCCAGCAATGAGAATATACAGGCAGCACACCAACTACCTCCAGATGTTGGAGGTCCAGTGCTGCATGAGGCTCCACCTCTCCAGGGACACAATCACATCAATTTTTGACATGAAAAGTCCTTAAATTGCCTCTAATGCATGGGGGTCGCCCCATGCCGTTGGTGTTGAAGGTCACAGTGGCCCTGAACTTCCATGCCTCCAGTTCATTTCAGGACTCAGTGAGGGGCCTCAATCAGCCCCACACAGTTGTGTCAAACTAGTGACTGAAGCTATTTTCTGGCACACCTGCACTTTAATCAAATACCGGACAGACAAGGGCAGCCAGGCAGTGAAAGCACGAGGGCTTGCGGTGATGGCTGTGTTCCTCCACATCCAGGATGCTATAGACTGCACACATGTGGCCATTGGGCTCCAGGAGGAGAACCAGGGGCTTTCATCAGCAGGCAGGGGTACCACTCGGTGACCACAGGACACAGATTCTACAAGTCTGTGCCTGTTATCTAGGGAACTCACGCAATGCTTACATCTTGCGGCACTCCCAGCTACCAGAACTGTTTGTGGCCCCCGCAAGATTGGATAGATGGCTGACAAGAGCCATCCCTTGAAGAGGCGGCTTATAGCCCCACTCCATCACCCAGAAAATGAGGCAGAGGAGAGATAAAATAGGAGTCATGCATCCACAAAAGTGGTGGTGGAGAGGAATATTGGGCTGCTCAAAATGCGCTTCCAATGCCTTGATTGATCTGGGGGATCATTGCAATATCCTCCAGAGTTGGTGTGCGCTGCGCTCTGCACAATCTAGTTATGACAGGGGGGGGGGGACCCATAGAAGCTGAGGATTGTGAGGCAGGACCACATGTCAGGGAGGATGACTCCAATGATGGGTCTGAGAATGAGCCTGGGATATACAGGGTGAGGATTTTGAGGCAGACAATATGAACATTCATGGAGGCAGAGGTATGAGGGATGTATTGATGAATTATCCTTCAGCTAGGGATCCAAAATATGCAGGCTGTCTCATTCGCAGGAAGACTTTCCTCAAGAGCCCAACCTGGAAAGACTGCACCATTCAGAGCCGTGGCTTACAAGATTCAGCCCAGTGAACTGAGGAAAATATTTATGTGACTTAACATAAGACCAGCATACAAATGTGCCAAACTAAAAGTAATGAACACAAATATTGTCACCTGTGATATGCCCCGATGTGCTTAAGGTGCTGCCAGGATGCAATACAAGGGAGCAGCACCAAAGGGGTGGTGCTAAGGAGAAATGCCAGAGGGTTGTGCTAAGGGGCAGTGCTAAGGGTCAGTGCCAGGGTGCCCAGGCAGAGCAGGGTAGGTGTTCTGCAGTGGGTGGGAGGTTTCCTTGCGGAGGGGAAATGAGTTCCATGGGGATTTGTGTTCAATTCTTTCATAAGCCTAGGTTGCTGGCGGGCAGGCTCAATCAGAGCCCGCCTCACCATCATGATGTCCTGGAACCCGCTCCTTTCCATTTTTATCCACAAAATGTTTGAAAATACAGCAGGAAAACCCAGCAAGCAGCCGAAGGGCTGCCCACCACTTTCCCCACCCGAGAATGTACTTTGAAAATGAAATCAGAAAATTCCAGGCAATAATAGGAACAGGACATTAGAAAATTTCACGGTAATGAGATTATTTTGTGAAGAGTTTAACTAATTTAACAGAGTTCTTGGAAGAAGTAACATGTGCTGTGAGTAAGGAGAATCAGTGGATATACTCTACAGATTTCCAGGTAGTGTTTAATAAGGCGCAACATCAAAGGTAATTGTGGAAAATATAAACTCATGGTGTAGGGGGTGACATAATTGGATGGAAAGAAGATTGATTAGCTAATCATGGAGTAGACATAAATCAGTCTTTTTCTGATTGACAGGATATAATGATTTTTAAAAATTCATTTGTGGATGTGGGTGTCACTGGCTAGGCCAACATTTATTCCCCATCCCTAATTGCCCTTGAAACGGTGGTGGTGAGCTGCCTTCTTAAACCATTACAGTCCATGTGTTGTAGGTACAGCCACAGTGCTGTTAGGGAGGGAGTTCCAGGAAGTTGACCTAACGACAGTGAGGGGATGGCAATATGTTTCTGAGGCAGGTTGGGGAGTGATTTTGGAGGGGGACTTCCAGGTGGTCGTATTCTCATGTGTCTGCCATCCTTGTCCTTTTAGATGATAGTGGCTGTGGATTTGGAAACTGCCTTCTAAGCAGCCTTGGTGAGTTCCTGCAGTGTATATTGTAGATGCAACACACTGCTGCCATTGTGCAGAGAGCAAAAGTTTTGTGGATTGTCATGGATCTATTTGCTAACAACAGTAACAAGAATTTAACAAGGCATAATAGGATGCAATCTGCCCAGCAACAGGTAGAAATTTGCCGAGTGACAGTAGTAGCCAGGATTCAAAAGATATGGTTTTCCCAGAAACAAGATTAGCAATCATCCAGACAGAACCATGTGTAAATGCCCTAATAAGAATAGCTTACCTAGATGACTGAGGGAACAGTGGAGACATACACATGCTAATCTTAGGGCACAAGAATTTCAGAGATGCAGACAGATAAACACAGAATCAAAGAGGAAAAAATGTATAATTGTCAGCGCCCTCACAAGCAGACAGACCAGTTTAACAGCTGAGAGGCCAGTACACATCTAACAGCCTGAGAGGCCAGTCCACCACTCACAGGCAGGAGGCTAGGCTTGCGTCTAAGTCTTAAAGCCAAGGCAGTGTAGAAACCTTTGTAAAGGTAGTTTCAATATCTTCGCTGTACTAGGAAATTTTTTTTCCCAGACTTGATCCTTAGCCTTCATTATGTCTCTAACTAAGGTGGATTTGACTTGTAGATTATTTTAATTTGGATGCTGTTTGGGAAGGAGGAAGTCTTAAAGAGTTCAGGGATTGCAGATATATCTTGGAACAAGGGAGTCATTTCTACATACACTGTATATGTTTCAGTGATTCATATACTTATTTGTCTTAGAGTACGGTTGTCCTGTTTGTATGTATTTGCCTTTTCTTTAATTTAATAAAGAGTCTTTAATAATTGTTACATGATGACTGGGCTGGTTATTCTAACTGGGGTTTCACGTGACTCCTCACATCATTCCAAACACAAAATTATACACCATGACAAACCAGTGCATCAAGTCAGGACACTCTCATAGATAACATCAATGTGGTTTGTGACAGAAAATATGGGGCTCGAGTCTGGGATCCTAAAAAAGTTAATTCCTTGGGTGTAGGGGATTTTTGACTTTTTGAAAGTAATGAGGGTGAGGAGCTCAGGGAACTAAGTGAGACTGTGTTATTTAAAGTCAGAGGGCTGCAAAGAAATAGCTCCTGATCTCGTTAGAAGTGAACAATATATCCATAGTAAGTTTGAAAAGTGTGCCTGAAACCAAATTGATGGAATTGGCAGATAAATTGAAAATAATATTAGCTCCAGGAGCTAAAAAGTCTTGAGATAATCGAAAGAATAACACAGTTAAATATGCGAGTGGTGCTAGCCAGACCCACTATTTTGAAAAATGAGGAAATAGGATTAATTACAAAGTGACATAGAAATTAAGAAGTTAGAGGTGCAGGAAAGAGAGAAAGAGAATGAGAAGAAAGGGCAAAGGAGAGAACTTTCCAATGGGAAGGAGAGAAAAGAGAAAGGGACTTTAAAAGGGAAATGGAACAAGTCAGCAAAGAGTATTCACAGACATCTTTAACCTCTCTTTACACCAATCTGAGGTCACCATCTGCTTCAAGAAGACAACCATCATCCTTGTACCAAAGAAAAGCTAGGCAGCATGCTTTAATGACTATCACCCACTGGCTCTGATATCCATGATTATGAAGTGCTTTGAAAAGATTAGTCATGGCACAAATCATTTCCAGCCTCCTAGATTGCCTAGATCCATTACAGTTCACCTATCGCTGCCAAAGGTCCACTGCAGACACCATTTCCCTGTTACTATACTCAACCCTGGAACTGGATAACAAAGACACTTATGTCAGACTCCTATTCATTTACTACAGCTCAGCCTTCAACACTATTATTCCTACAAAACTCATCTCCATGGCCTGGTGCTCAGCTCCTCCCTCTGTGACTGGATCCTACACTCCTTAACCAACAAACCGCAATCAGTAAGGATAGGCAATGATGTCCTTCACGATCATCCTCAACACCGGTGCACCACAAGGCTGTGTCCTCAGCCCCTTACCTATAATCCTTATGCACCTATGACTGTGCGGCAAAATTCCCCTCCAACTCGATTTTCAAGTTTGCTGATGACACCACGGTAGTGGGTCAGATCTCAAACAACGATGAGACAGAGTACAGGGAAGAGGTATCGGGTGAACTGGTGTGACAACAATAATCTCTCCCTCAACATCAGCAAAATGATATAGTCATCGACCTAGAATCTAGAACCATAGAATCACTACAGAGCAGAAAGAAGCCACTTAGCCCATCGAGACTGCACCGACAATGATCCCATCCATACCCTATCTCTGTAACCCCATATATTGACCCTGCTAATCTAAGATAAAGCTCGGCACAACATCGTGGGCTGAAGGGCCTGTTCTGTGCTGTACTGTTCTATGTTCTAATCCCCCTGAACTAATGAACAATTTAGCATGGCCAACCCACCTAACTCGCATATCTTTGGAGTGCGAGTTAGGTGGACCTCTTTGGACTTCAGGAAGTGTAGTGGAGGACATGCCCCTGTCTACATCAACAGGGATGAAGTGAAAATAGTCGAGAGTTTCAGGTTTCTCAACCTGTCCTGGTTGTCACATGTATTAGCATACAGTGAAAAGTATTATTTCTTGACCATTATACAGACAAAGCATACCGTTCATAGAGAAGGAAATGAGAGAGTGCAGAATGTACTATTGCAGTCACAGCTAGGGTGTAGTGAAAGATCAACTTAATATAAGGTAGGCTCATTCAAAAGTCTGATGGCAGCAGGGAAGAAGCTGCTCTTGAGTCAGTTGGTACATGACCTCAGAATTTTGTATAAATCAAATCAAATCAGAGAAGAAAGAGACAAAGAGATAGAGAGAGACTTCCAACTTTGCAAACAGGCAGCCAAAACCAAAAGATTAGTGCAGATCGCAGAGGAAATTGGTTCCCGACAGGAAATGAGAGAGAAAAGATTCTCAGATATATACAAGCTGCCTCAGAATTCAATCAAAGGGTTGCCAAGATATTTTTTGTGCTTCTGGGAAAAATCGCGAAACAGATGAAATGGCACAAGACATTTTGATCGTACTCTTATGGACTAAACCTGTAGGCAGGGCTAGTGAAGTTCTCTTCTTATTTATTGTTTAATTAGCCACCACTATTTGTGACTGGATGTAGAAGATTAGCAGGTCTTTCCTCCATTGGTATGGGATCACTGAGCTTTGAGTGTTTTTTCTGTTTCTTGTAGAACAGTGTAATTCTGTAGTCTGAGATGCTTCCACTGGATTGACATTAACAGCAACTGCAGTAATGGGTACCTCTTCTTGCACAGGCAGTTCATTACTACTTGCTTCCATGGAGACTCCTGGCATTGATTTTTTGGGGCAAATGGGATCAAATGTTATGAGGAAAAAGTAGGATTGGGCTATTGAATTGGATGATCGGCCATGATCTTAATGAATGGCAGAGCAGGCTCGAAGGGCCAAATGGCCTCCTCCTGCTCCTATCTTCTATGTTTCTATGCCATCAGCTATGTTTCTATGACATTAGTTATGTCTATAACAGGTCAATCAGGTACTTCTGTGCTTACAGATTCAGAAACATTTCTTGATGGTTCATTGATGAGATTGTGAGGCTTATGCATCCAAACAAGCATTTTTATTGATAGGCTGTAACTATGTACAGTTCCAAATATGGTCTTGCATGTAGCTCTTCCATACAGACTTGCTACTTTTCCATTTGCAGGACCAATTCAACAATCTTGTTCTATCATGTAATCTCAGTTTTTTCTCTCTCTGAATTATTGATTCTGTTGTCAATTTCAATGTTTTTTTAACCTCTTCAATTAATTTCTCATTGGCAAGCTTCCTTCTTCAAACTCTTATTCTCCTGATTCAATTCTTCACTGGATGCATCCTTATTTTCTGATTGCTTTTTATGGAGCTCAGCTTGTTCTCCCTTGTTTCATTTAATTCTCCTCAACTTTATTTTGTCAATTTTTTGCAACTCATTAATTTTGCTGTCAGTCTTGTTGCTTTAATGTCTTCTGTAGAGCTTTCTTGGGACTGAGTACCTTAGTGATTGAAGATTGTATAAAAGAGTTAAAGGAGGAGGGATACAACGATTGTCCTTTTTTTTGCTAATCCCTCTTTATGTTAAAATTGTCCTGGTTCATTTTGAAGTCTTTAATTCCTGCGTTTCTTCTGAGGTGAATGCACAATGTTCTTACCAAACATATACACTTCACAAATGGAACCTTCCTTTCTATTTTGTCTTTACTTCAGTTAAACCCTTTTGGTTTCACTGTTAGTCAGGTCTGTCTCCAACGAAGTGTTGACTTGTTTGCATTTGACAATTCTCTCATTGCTCTTCATTTTGTCAATTTTTGTCTTTTATTGTCCTCCTTCTGGGGTCTTTCAGTGCCCTCCTCATGGGGTCTTTTGACTTGCCTTCCTTTTGGGTTCTTTTATTGCCCTCCTGGGGTCTTTCTGTGCCCTCTTCCTGGGATCTTCCATTGTTTCTGGATATTTTTTGAGAGTTGCCATCAAATTGGGCTCTTTTCCAATTTTCATGTCCTTTGCCCTCTGTTCCTTCTTGTGATTGCTGCATTAACTTTATTCTCTCTCTCTGTGTCCTTTTTCCAACTTAACTTCATGGTAGGCTAGTGAAAAAGGTTGGATCCCATGGGATAAAGGGGGAGGTGGCTAGATGGGTGGAGAACTGGCTTGGTCATAGAAGACAGAGGGTGGTAGTGGAAGGGTCTTTTTCCGGCTGGAGGCCTGTGACTAGTGGTGTACCGCAGGGCTCTGTATTGGGACCTCTGCTGTTTGTGATTTATATAAATGATCTGGAAGAAGGAGTAACTGGGGTGATCAGTAAGTTTGCGGACGACACAAAACTGGCAGGACTTGCAGATAGTGAGGAACATTGTCAGAGGCTACAGAAGGATATAGATAGGCTGGAAATTTGGGCAAGGAAATGGCAGATGGAGTTCAATCCTGATAAATGCGAAGTGATGCATTTTGGTGGGAATAATGTAGGGAGGAGCTACACGATAAATGGAAGAACCATAAAGGGTGTAGAGACGCAGAGGGACCTGGGTGTGCAAGACAACAGATCTTTGAAGGTGACGTCACAGGTGGAGAAGGTGGTGAAGAAGGCATATGGCATGCTTGCCTTTATAGGACGGGGCATAGAGTATAAAAGTTGGGGTCTGATGTTGCAGATGTATAGAACGTTGGTTCGGCCGCATTTGGAATACTGCGTCCAGTTCTGGTCGCCACACTACCAGAAGGACGTGGAGGCTTTGGAGAGAGTACAGAGGAGGTTTACCAGGATGTTGCCTGGTATGGAGGGGCTTGGTTATGAGGAGAGATTGGGGAAACTGGGGTTGTTCTCCTTGGAAAGACGGAGGATGAGGGGAGACTTAATAGAGGTGTATAAAATTATGAAAGGCATAGATAGGGTGAACGGTGGGAAGCTTTTCCCCGGGTCGGTGGTGACGTTCACGAGGGGTCATAGGTTCAAGGTGAAGGGGGGGAGGTTTAACACAGATATCAGAAGGACATATTTCACACAGAGGGTCGTGGGGGCCTGGAATGTGTTGCCGGGCAAGGTGGTGGAGGCGGACACACTGGGAACGTTTAAGACTTATCTAGACAGCTATATGAACGGAGTGGGAATGGAGGGATACAAAAGAGTGATCTAGTTTGGACCAGGGAGCGGCGCGGGCTAATTGTTCCTGGTTTCTCGTTTCAAGGCTTCATTCTACGATCATCTTGCTGGTGCCAGTACAGAGTGAGACTGCGGATAGTTGGGAACCTGTCTCGGGGGCAGGGGATTCATATGGTGTTCGTGGAAGTGGAAATGACTAGGGTTGGGAAGCATTTTCCGATCGGGGCCATTGTGATCTCCTGGACTCGTTTCGATCGCCTCAGGGGGTCGGAGAGGAATTTCCCAGATTTTTTTTTCCCCATATTGGCCCTGGGGTTTTTCACTCTGGGTTTTCGCCTCTCCCTGGAGATCACATGGTCTGGAATGGGGGGGTGGGGGTAAGTTAATAGGTTGTAATGAACAAAGCATCGTAGCTGTGAGGGACAGCTCGGTGGATAGGATATTGGTATGTAGATAGGCTGGAAAATTGGGTGGGGATCCTGGTTTCAGGATTCAATCCTGGACCGGGGAGCGGCGCGGGCTTGGAGGGCCGAAGGGCCTGTTCCTGTGCTGTATTGTTCTTTGTTCTTTGTTCTTTGTTCTTTTCCTCAAACACAAAATCACAGCTTTTGCTTCAGAGGGCTATTTTCTCTTTGATTTTTCTATATATTTTTAACCTCCTGACTGTACCAGCTATGTCATGTTTGCTCTACATGTGTCCCTCAGAGTCTAGCAATATCTCTACATCTCACGACTCACACATCATGGGCTATAAGCAGTGTCATCAATAATTCATCCCATTCTCATTGCCAATGTAAGGATGCATGCTTACAAGCTTTGTCAGGAATAGAAAGGTAGAAACATAGTCAATAAAAGCAGGAGTAGGCCATTTGGCCCTTCAAGCCTGCTGTCATTCATTTTAATCGTCGCTGATCATCAAATTCAATATCCTGAACCTGCCTTCCCCCATATCCCTTGATCCTTTTAGCCCCAAGAATTATATCCAACTTCTTGAAATCACATGATATTTTGGCCTCAACTACTTTCTGTGGTAGTGAAATCCACAGATTTATTACTCTCTGGGTAAAGAAATTTCTCCTCACCTCAGTCCTAATAGGTTTACCTCTTATCCTCAGACTATGACCCCTAGTTCTCGACTCCTCCAACATTGGGGGCATTCTTTCTGAATCTACTCTGTCTAATCCTGTTAGAATTTTATAAGTTTAAAAAGGTACTTATTGATAAGAAAAAAACTGTACAGAGGCTGGCAGCCCAAGGCTGCCTTGGATTATTAGTCATGATGTGGAGATGCCGGCGTTGGACTGGGGTAAACACAGTAAGAAGTTTAACAACACCAGGTTAAAGTCCAACAGGTTTATTTGGTAGCAAAAGCCACACAAGCTTTCGGAGCTGCAAGCCCCTTCTTCACCTGAAGAAGGGGCTTGCAGCTCCGAAAGCTTGTGTGGCTTTTGCTACCAAATAAACCTGTTGGACTTTAACCTGGTGTTGTTAAACTTCTCACTTGGATTATTAGCCCATCGTCTGCCCCAGTCCCTACATATCTTCTACATGTCTTCTCGATGTCTTCTGCCTAAGGTAGAAGACTTCACTCCCTGGGGTGATTATCCACTCGCGGTCCCAATTGGTCCCCCAAGCCATGTGGCCCCCTTCTGATGTGTTGTCCTTAAAGGGACAATCATCACAAAACACATGAAATCAAATATTTTAATCCATTAAAACTATACAGCATTATCACTGCAATTTGATAAACGATGCTTCAATTTGCTTCAGTTGTGCTGGGCTGGAGATATTTTTAAAGTTTGTCTGCTCCATTGGGCACACAGTATTCATAATGAAAAATATAATTAAAACTGGATCACTGCTTAGTTTGATTAAAAGTTCATTTGGGATGCCAAACAAAGCTAAGTCTCAATTGTAAGTAATGAGAAGCAGAGGAAATGTATTCTATCAATGTGGAAGACAACCAATGGGAATGTTAGAGGCAAAGACTCAGAAATACTAAAATTATATACATATATATTTCATTCAATAGGTCGCTTGATAAATGGTAGAAAGCTTAACAAAATCTCCACCTGTTCAGGGGAATTCAGTCAGATTTGCCCTCTGTGCATCCTCATAGGAAGGAAGGATGAATTTGCATTTACATAATACTTTACCTAATCCTCAGAATTACCTAGAATGCTTTAGAACCAATGATTGTTTTTTGAAGGCAGTTACTCCCGTTTTATAGACAAAATTTGCAGCCCGCATATTTGCAAAGTTCCCAACATCCGGAGTAGTTCATTCTTGTCCTTCAGTAAATTAGATCACAGGCTGATCTGTATCTTACAACCATTTACTTGTCTCAGCTCACAAACTCTTGATACCTTTAGGTAACAAAAATCTATTTATATCAATCCTGAAATATACAACATCCACAAACTTTTAAAATCATAGAATCCCTACAGTTCAGAAGAGGCCATTTGGCCCATCGGGTCTGTACTGACTCAGATTATTTTACCAAGGCCCTCTATCCTGCCCTATCCCTGCAACACCACACACTTAACATGATTAATCCATCTAACCTACATATCTTGGGACACTAAGGGGCAATTTACCATGGCCAATCCACCTAACCTGCACATCTTTGGACTTTGGGAGGAAACTGGAGCACCCAGAGTCACAGGGAGAACATGCAAACTCCACACAGTCACCCAAGGCTGGAATTGAACCTGGGTCCCTGGAGCTGTGAGGCAACAGTGCTAACCACTGTGCCACCATGCTGGAAGAGAATTTTAGATTTCCGGTACACTCTGTGGAAAATGTATTTCCTAATTTTGTTACCGTGCTGTAGTGTTGAATTTGTGCTATGACATTCTTGATTTCCCATCGGAGGAAACAATTTATCTGTTTTCACATTATCTGGTACAAGTGAATTAAAGGTCGAACAATTTTGATTTTATTTAGTTCCAGGATTGAGAAACTTCAGTTATGAAGATAGATTGGAGTAGTTGGGGTTATTGTCCTTCAAGAGACGAAGGCGAGTTTTGATAGCAATGTTCAAAACCTGGACCAAGTAAATAGGGAGAAACTGTTCCCACTTATAAAACAATCAAAAACAAGAGGGCAAGGATATAAAATGATTGGCAAAAGAAGCAAATGTGATGCGAGGAAAATGTTTTTCACACAGTGGATGGTTACGGTCTGGAACGCACTGCCTGGAAGTGTGGTGGAGGCAGGTTCCATTGAGGCTTTCAAGAGGGCATTAGATGATTACTTGACTAGAAACAATGTGCAAAGATATGGGGAAAAGACAGGGGAATTGCACTAAAGTCGCCATGCTCATTTGGAGAGCCAGTTGAGAGATGATGGGCCGAAAGACCTCCTTCTGTAACAGTTATGAGATTCTGAGCTTCTGTGACATTGGTTGTGGAGCGACCAGCAAATCCCTTTGTTTCATTTTGAATAAAAGCAATTGGATCTTCTTCATCTAGCTAGGCAGGCAGACAAGGGCTTCACATTGAAATGCCAATTTAGATTATATGTTTGAAATCAGAAATGGCATTTCACTATTTGGACTAAAATGAAATATTTTAATGTTAACTTCAGAAACAAAGTCAAGCCGAAGTTACATGGAACTTTGGTCTTTGAGTAGTGCCTCTGAAATTATTCAGAACAGAAGGTTTTAACAAGTAGTTGATGACAAATTTATCTTATTTATTCTATTGGATTTGACATCAATAAAAATATATGAGTGGCTAATTGTATACCCGTGAGGTACCTGCTAGATACAGCTAATAATAGTGTTAGACCTCCCTTTTGGATAAATGCCAACAAATCTATGTCGTATTTTCATTTGCTTTGCTGAAAATAGGTCAGAAAATAAGAACAAAACTGATATGGATGAATTACGGATTAAAGTGATGTGACATGTAGGAATGTCTGAAGCTTGGCAAAAAAAAATCATTGTTGACATGACTGCAACTGCCGAGACTATTTTAATCAGTTTGTTTAGAACTGCTTTTTGGCTGTTAGGGCAATATTTGCTGTTTAACACACAATTTTCTCCAGTGAAGAGAAATACAACTGATAAGAATTGTAAAATTGAGCATTCTGCTTTTCCCATATATTGAATGAAAATAGGTCTGCACAAAGTCATGTTTCATGTCTTATCTCACAAGCCATTTAATGCAGTATAGGGTATAAAGTGCTGGAAAAATATAGCTACTCTAACTCTGATTCTGGTTCACTAACTGACTTGGAATGATCCCAAAAATACTTAGCCAGTAACAAGAATCTTTTCTAAAGTGTAAATAACAGAGGTCATATAGACGATTGATAAAGGTGTTACCTTGTGACAAATTGAAAGGAATCAAATACTTCTGTTTACACATTGTCACTGGAGACTTGTAAAACTGCAGAATGTTTCCAAGGTGCTAATGTTTGAATTATTTTCAAGAAGAATGGCCATTGTTCAGCAAAGTAATGTATTAGCACCAATCCACTAAAATGCTACTAACCACCAACCATTTAGATATTGCAACTCCTTCTCAGATTTGTGATAGTGTCCTCAGTTCAGTGCAAACTCTATTGCAGGTTGCTCCACGTGTTGATTTTTACAGTTCTGCTGATCTTCCTGGGTTTAATGGAATTTTGATTTGATTTATTATTGTCACATGTATTAGCCTACAGTGAAAAGTATTGTTTCTTGCACGCTATACAAAGCATACCGTTCATAGAGACGGAAATGAGAGAGTGCAGAGTGTAGTGTTACAGTCATAGCTAGGGTGTAGAGAAAGATCAACTTAATGCAAGGTAGGTCCATTCAAAAGTCTGACAGCAGCAGGGAAGAAGCTGTTCTTGAGTCGGTTGGTACGTGACCTCAGACTTTTGTATCGTTTTCCTGACGGAAGGTGAAAGAGAGAATGTCCAGGGTACGTGGGGTCCTTAATTATGCTGGCTGCTTTGCTGAGACAACGGGAAGTATAGACAGAGTCAATGGATGGGAGGCTGGTTTGCGTGATGGATTGGGCTACATTCACAACCTTTTGTAGTTTCTTGTGGTCTTGAGCAGAGCAAGAGCCATACCAAGCTGTGATACAACCAGAAAGAATGCTTTCTATGGTGTATGTGTAAAAGTTGGTGAGAGCCGTAGCTGACATGCCAAATTTCCTTAGTCTTCTGAGAAAGTAGAGGCATTAGTGGGCTTTCTTAACTATAGTGTCGGCATGAGGGGACCAGGACAGGTTGTTGGTAATCTGGACACCCTAAAAACCTGAAGCTCTCGACTCTTTCTACTTCTTCCCCGTTGATGTAGACAGGGGCATGTTCTCCTCTACGTTTCCTGATGTCGATGACAATCTCCTTCATTTTGTTGACATTGAGGGAGAGTTTATTGTCACCGCACCAGTTAACCAGATTCTCTATTTCATTCCTGTACTCAATCTCATCATTGTTTGAGATCTGTCCCACTATGGTGGCGTCGCCGTCAGCAAACTTTTCTCAGCATGATTCATGCTTTTGTAGAATCTTGTCTTAAAGTTTTATGGTAAATCTATTTTAACATATGGGAAAACATCGGTTGATAAGTTTGCAAAACATTCTATATTTCAAGTATGAAAGATAATGTTCCCAAGTTCTTTGTTATTTTGTACTTGATAGCATTTTACAGAGTTAAAGTGGAAAAACACAATGTTGAATAAGCACCTGTGCCATTGCACAAGTACTTAAAATTTGTTCCAGACCATTCTTACATGTCTGCTTGTCTCTCTCTCCATGATGTGGAGATGCCGGCGTTGGACTGGGGTAAGCACAATAAGAAGTCTCACAACACCAGGTTAAAGTCCAACAGGTTTATTTGGTAGCAAATACCATAAGCTTTCGGAGCGCTGCCCCTTCGTCAGATGGAGTGGATATCTGTTCTCCAACAGTACACAGACACAGAAATCAAGTTACAGAATACTAATTAGAATGCAAATCTCTACAGCCAGCCAGGTCTTAAAGGTACCTTTAAGACCTGGCTGGCTGTAGAGATTTGCATTCTAATTAGTATTCTGTAACTTGATTTCTGTGTCTCTGTGCACTGTTGGAGAACAGATATCCACTCCATCTGACGAAGGGGCAGCGCTCCGAAAGCTTATGGTATTTGCTACCAAATAAACCTGTTGGACTTTAATCTGGTGTTGTGAGACTTCTTACTGTCTCTCTCTCCCCCCATGTAAGGTTCATCACTTTTCTCATTATGGTATCTCGATGTGGTTGACTTTCATGATCACCCATTTTCTCTCACACTCACTTATTCTGTGCTTCTTTCCTTCCCAGGGCCTCTTTTTGTAAATGGTTCAGGATATCGGCACTATGGTACAGTGGTTAGCACTGCCGCCTCACACTGCCAGGGACCTGTGTTTCATTCCAGCCTTGGATGGAACTTGCACATTCTCCCTCTGTCTGCATGGGTTTCCTCCAGGTGCTCCAATTTCCAAAGTTGTATCGCTTAGAGGGATTCGCCACAGTAAGTTTCCACTAGGTTCTCTGGTTTGTTCCCACAATCCAAAGATGTGCAGGTTAGGTTGATTGGCCATGTTCAATTAACCCTAGTGTCACAGGGATTAGCAAGGTAAATATGAGGGGTTACGGGAATAGGGCCGGCGTGAGATTGTGGTCAGTGCAGACTCGATGGGCCAAATGGCCTCCTTCTACTTAGTAGGGATTCTATGATTCTAAATGGGTGGAATTATGGGGATAGGGTGGGGTAGTAGGCCTGAATAAGATGATCTTTGAGAATTGGTGCAGATTTGATGGGCTGAATGGTCTCCTCCTACACTATAGGGATTTTATGGATGCTATCACCTCGTCTCTTGCATTTGAATTTATTTACTGATGTACTCAGTTTCAATCTGTTTTTGCAATGCCCAGTATCAGCAGTAAGCTGACAGTCATCATATTTGTCTATTGCACCAGGATCATGCAAGAGAGATTGACTGAAAGTTGCTGAGAGGCATGCAGGTGAGGGACTGGAAACATAGGCTGGGTGGATATGTAGATTCAGGTGCTGAAGATGCGGTATTTCAGGAGCTGGTGTGGAGGCAAGGAGGAAAGAATCTGGGACTATCTACGAGTGGAAGAAATGGAAACAAGAAAGTGGGAAGGATATAATGTGTGAGAAAACATAATTATGCTGAGGCCTGGGAGTGTTTGAAGGTGCTGGAATTTGAAATTACTAAAGAATAAAGTTTGTGTCAGACTGAAGTGGGAGGTCTGGGCTCTCGAGATGCTTTTCAGGTCTGGAGCCTTGGCAGCACTTAGTAAAGGCTGCAACACAGACAGTGTCTGCAGTATCGATGAGAATGGGTGCAGGGATAGTACAATTATCAACCAAGGTATAGACTGAGGCTATGTCTGAGACATAGGGAGCAGTGTCTGATTGAGATTGGACTGTGGCCTTGCCTTCACTTTTTATTATTGCAAATTTTCTAAGATTAGAAAAATAATTAAGTGCTTCTTTGATTGGTTACTGTGAAATTTCAGATAATCAGGAGGCTTTGCACTCGACAAACATATCAAACATAGCTGACATCAAACTTTTAATTATATGAGACAGCAATCTAAAGATCTTACCTGTGCTTTCAAAATTTAGCCTTCAAATTATTTACTTGTTGGGAAAATGCATTTCTTTCAAGGCATAATTTTTTCCCAGCATGTTATATTTTGTGTTAAATTAATTTGTCTTCAATTCTCACAAGGAGAATTTTTTTTAAACAGAAAGTTGAAATAATTTGGGCATTAATAACCTAACCAAGCTGCATCTCTTTCTCCTTTCTTCCTCATCTGGTTCAGTGTAATAGCACGTCTATTGAATTTTTGAAACATGCCCTGTTGCTTTCTAAGTGCAAGCTCGGCAGGGTTTCTTTGGAGCTTTCTGATGTATCCCACTTCTCCATATAGGCTAAATAATGGAAGATTATTGCTTAGATTTTCATTATAATTAGATGGTAATTTGGTTTCAATGGGATTATTATTCCATTCAAGTACACAGCAATTGAATTGAACCATGGAATTCTGCACTATAAATGGATTTTCACTCGAAGCAAATTTACTGCATGTAACCTTCACAACACACATTGATAATTTAGCCTCACAAATGTGATTGCTTTGCATAGACAAACTGAATTTTACAATTAAAGATTTATAATTGTCCGATTACAAAATAAGAGAGTCAAATTTTGTTACATCAATGACAAATGCATGCCTGAAAGATGAATCTTTTTTTACACTATGTTCATTGGTAAAATACATTTACACAGAATTTGCAGCAAAGAACAACAGCCCAATTCATCTATGCTGCAGTTTATGCCTCTCACCATACTTCATCAAGATTTATTGGCACATACCTCAAATCTTTCTACTCCTTGGCCTCATGTACTTATCTACACAGTGGCATGGTAGTTAGCACTGCTGCCTTACAGTGCCAGGGACCCGGGTTTGATTCCAGCCTTGGGTTACTGTGTACGTAGAGGTTGCATGTTCTCCCCATCTTTGCGTAGGTTTCCTCTGGATGCTCTGGTTTCCTCCCACAATCCAAAGATGTGCAGGTTAGGTGGATTGGTCATGCTAAATTGTTCCTTAGTGTCCCAAGAAGTGTAGGTTAGATGGATTAGCCTTGGTAAATGTGTAGGGTTAAGGGGATAGGGTGGCAGAAAGTGCCTGGGTAGGATGCTGTGTCAGAGTATGGGTGTAGACTCGACTGTAAGGATTCTACGATTCTATCTAGATAAGATTAGTACTTAACCATAGTCTACAAAGGGTCATTGACATTTCTCTGTATTGGAGAGCAAATTGGTTTTCAAAAGCCTGTGGGATACGTCTCCATGTCAAGCATGGGGCAGGCAAGAATACATGTCCCAAGTCTAACTCAGCTAGAAAAGGATTTGAACCCATGACATTCACATTATACTGTACCACACAGCAGCTAGCCATCTAGCTAACTGAGCTATAACCCACAGAAACAATTTTATGCATTTCACTTTGACTATTCCACATGAAAGCACTTTCCAAATTCTAATTGTTCTTTGACAAAGAAGTTTTTTCTGAATTTCCTATTGCATTGATTACTGACTACTTTACGTTTAGTTTTGGACTCACTCATAACTTGAACCATCCTCTCAACACTTACTCTATTAAACCCATTCATAAATTTAAAAGAATCCAATAGGTCCTCCCTAGCGTTCTCAGAGAAAAGATTACCATCTTTTGTCAGTCTTTCGTTTAGTTATATCCACTCTGTTCTGGTGTGCAAACCTCTTTTGAACCTTCTCTAGGACTTCAATGTCTATTTTGTATCAGGGAGATCAGAATATACACAGCACTCAGTGTGATCAAACTATGAGTTCATGACAAGTTTCTTTGCATTTTATTCCTCTCCAACATTCTCAAAAGTAGGATTACTTGTACAAAAGTTGCAATTTGAAGCAAACACTTCATCCAAAATAGTTCTGTTTAA
This sequence comes from Mustelus asterias, assembly GCF_964213995.1. NCBI lineage: Eukaryota > Metazoa > Chordata > Chondrichthyes > Carcharhiniformes > Triakidae > Mustelus > Mustelus asterias. The sequence goes on from NC_135806.1 coordinate 30,308,457, forward strand.
TTTACTAATACAGTAAGAGTTTTAACAACACTAGGTTAAAGTCCAACAGGTTTATTTGGTAGCAAATGCCATTAGCTTTCGGAGCGCTGCTCCTTCATCAGAAGCTTCAGCAGCGCTCCGAAAGCTAATGGCATTTGCTACCAAATAAACCTGTTGGACTTTAACCTGGCGTTGTTAAAACTCTTACTGGGTTTACCCCAGTCCAACGCCGGAATCTCCACATCATATTTTACTAATATGCAATGGACACATGTACTGAATGCTGCAAGACTACTTCCTCCAGTGCTGCTCAGCTTGCATGACATGTTTTATCATTTTTTGGTCCTGTACGTGTTCCTTTGCATTTTAGCACCCGGAATTAAAATTTCTTTCCAGATTATTGTGACTGGTACCTTTGTGACTTTTCTACTCCTCAAGATCCCCTTCAACAACTTACCTTTTCATATTCTTGCCAACATTCCTTCTCTTGTAATTCCTTCACTGCAGATTTCTCTCTTCAGCTAAACCTTTTGAAAAGGTATTAGGTTCTTCCAACAGGATAGTCACAGATAAAGATTAGGTAGGTTTTAAATTTCACCTTTGTTTTGTGCTGAGTAAGCTGATGTAAGACAAAATGCCAATGAGAACATTTCTGTTCATCTAACTATGCACTGGCTGAGGAAGAGAAAAACAATGGGGCAATCATACCAACTCACTGTACCAGTCGATCAGCATGGTGAGCCGGGAAGCTAGCAAGCGAGGGCAAACATACAATTCGCGCCCGACACAAATCGGATTGCTATCCTCCTGGCCCTCTTTTGCCAGTCTACAGTCTAGGGGTCCGCAAGGTGGGGGTCACTGCTGGCTCCAAAATCTCTGTCACTCGCCCCCCCCTCGGCTCGCCAATATGGATTTCGGATTGGCAGCTATTGAGATGACGACGATTGTGGCGGCTGCTGAGGAACAGGGGGGAGGCATCTGGCCACTGCAAGGCCAGTAAGAAGTTTAACAACACCAGGTTAACATCATTGCAAGGCCAGCCAGGGCCAGATGCTGCAGCAGGAGGGCAGGAGGTTGCCAGCCGGGACCATGACGTGGTAGTGCATCCTCCCGTGGGTGGGCCAGGGAGAAGGAGGAGGCAGAAACCCAGGGTCCACAGGTCCTTCGAGGGAATGATGGAAGCCATGTGCTGCTACAGGCTCCGGCTAAGTAAGGAGACAGTGCAAAATCTGTATAAGGTCCTTGCGGATCTGGCACCTCGAGGGGCAGGCGGACATCTGCTCCTGGTGGCAGTGAATGTCACGACGGCCCTCAACTTCTATGCCACCCTGTCCTTCCAAGCATCTAGTGGTGAGTGGTGGCGAGGGCCTGGTGATATCTGGGGTGGGCTGGGGTGGCGAGAGCCCAGTGATGTCTGGAGTGGGCTGGGGTGGTGTGGCGAGAGCCCGCTGATATCTGGGGTGGGCGGCGAGAGCCCGGTGATGTCTGGGGTGGGAGCCTGGTGTTGGATGGGTCGTGGGGGAGAAGGGTTGGGAGCCTGGTGTTGGATGGGTGGTGGGGGAGAAGGGGTGAGAGCCCGGTAATGTCTGGTTGATCGCTGGCTAGCCCAGCCCAACATTGCTGCCCCTCAAGTCCCCTCCCCATGGCCCGATCGCAGCCCCCCAACCATTCCCATCTCCAGCCTCCCCATCCCGTCTCAATCTCCAGCCCCATCCCAAATCCCACAATGCCAATCCCCCCCCACCCCCCAGTAGACCCCCCAGTAAAGACTCATCCCGCCCCCCCTCCCCCAGCCCTCCTCCAGCAATCCCCACCCCAATTGCTGGCCTCAATCCCGACCCCACTGATTCCAATGCCGAGTGGCAGCAGGCACCCCCACCAATAGCCCTCACCCCTATCCCCATATGACCTGCCCCTTAGCACTGCCCAATGGGTGCCCATGCCCAGGGGCACTCCCTCCCCTCCCGGGTGCTCCGATTGCCGCCCTCACTCCAGCGGGGTTGGGCCTCTAGCTTCCTGAAAGTGATTAGCAACCCTAAACCCCGCTGGAGTGAAACACTCTGGTGTGGTGGGCAAAGCTAGCGGGCCTGGAAAATTCATCCCGGGCCCGCTAATGGTATTTAAATGGTATGTAAAATATCATTGACTGCTAGCCCCGCCTCCTCCCTGGGGGAAGCTAGCTCAATGCTCATGGGAGTCCTGCGAATCGCTCCCAGCCCGCTGCGCTAGAAAATTAGCGTTGCGGGATGGGAGAATCACTCCCAAAGTGTTTCATTAATGTAGTCTGAAAGTTGGATTCTTGAAAATATTCTGCGTGTTCCGTGATCTGGTTTCGACAACCAATAGCAATCGAAAGCTATGGTTAATCTGTCACAATATTAACATGCACTATGCTGCCCTGCTTATTTCTGATAAGATGCATTTCAACCCTGCTTGCAGGCAAATAGAGCTGACACACAATTACCCAATCCTAGATATAATAACTCGGACTCAGTCAGAATTAATTTACCCCAAATTTATTTGCTGAGTTACTGGGCTTTAATCTAAATAAGCTCTTGATTTGGTTCTATTCCTATTAACAAGTGTTTGCGTAAATAATAACATGTCTTCCTTGGGTTGAATGTCCTTGAAGATTCAGTCTATATAATTATTCACAAACCAACTATACGATAAGTAAATGGCTCAGGTAGTGCAAAATAACCTTATTTTCTTTAAGTGCGTCTTGTGAATAGTTTACACTTGCCAATTAAATATGAGAACAATCAGCTTGAGCGAGGCTGCAGACATGAACTTTGCTTTATTTCTTAAGGGGAATAAAGCGAACACAAGAGAAAAGAATTGAAATTAAATTCAGAAATATTGCTTTTGTGAGAGGATTGTCAATTGCTCAAAGCACTGTGTGTCTGCATTTACAATTAGTAATGGAATTAGAGTTTGATTTGTTATTCCTTTCCGGTCATTCCTGGTTGGCTTAAGTGAAGAAATGTGAGGAATTTGTGCTTATGTTTTTTCAATGTAAAAGATCATTTATTTACCTTGAGATATACCAACAAAACATATTACATTACAACAAAAGAGTTGGGCAGAAACATGCCTGAGCAGAGTCTATGGCAGGAATTTTACCGCCCCGTTGCCACGAGAATCGGAGCGGATGAGGGGCGGAAAAAGGAAAGGTCCATTGACCTCAGGTGGGATTTTATGGTTTTGGGATGAGTGAGGCCGTAAAATCCCATTTTATAGGTGTGATCCACCCGTTTGCATCCTAAGTCCTCCTGCGAGCAGGAAAATGGGAGTGAATTGTTCATCCTGACAGCGTTGAGCAAGCGCAAATTAGCCCATTCAAATGGGCTGTGCTGGCCCTCAATTGAATTACACAGATTATCCAACTCCAGCGGTGCCTGATTTTCTGGAGTTGGGAATCACCTCTTCACCCTGATAAATGGGAGCAGCATACAAGGACTCCCTGCAACCCCTACTCTTACTTCATCAATCAACGTGGCAGCGAGGAGAGCTGCACTTCACTTCCTGGATGTGGACATCCAAAAGGATGTTGGACTTTGAATAAGAGGATGGGCACCCTGTTCCCAAGGTTTGGCAGGAGACCCCATGCCAATGTGATGGAGGATGCCGGGGCAGTGGTTGAGGTGGTGGGTTGCAACAGCCTTACCAGGATGACCACACTTCAATGCGGGAAGAAGATGAATGACGTGCTTCAAGTTGCAAAGGTGAGTATCCAATCATCTTTCCCTTGGCATCTCCCCCATTTATAACCTTTGCAATCTAACATTAACACCTGCAACCCTCAAGCACCCCAGCTACCAACATATCCTTTCAAACCACCATCATCAACCCACCCCCCACACCTCACCCAGTAATCACTTCCCCTCACAGATTTGTTCTAGTGTCCTCACATGCCTTCTGATGTCAAACTCCCTATAGCCGACCGGCCACAATGTCGTTTCTGAGTCCCCCTAGGATAAGACTACACACAACCGGAGGGAACAGATGAAAATGGGTGGGGGCATGCCTGAATCCTCATCTCATCTGAGGAGAGGGTGCTGAAAATCACAGGGAATGCCCCTGAGCAAGCAGTGGCCAACTGCAAGTTGGATTGCACCGAGCAAATGAGAGTACAATGCACTGTTATTCTGATGACTTATCTCAAGTGAGTCTATCATTCCACACACTTGATATTCCCAAAAGCTGACCCCATCTCCTTTCTCTTCCAGGATCTCCATCGGATAAGGCCAGGCCATCTTGCATTGTAGCCTCCATTCAAGCACTCAGTATCCCGGACCAGACCTCCAGGGAGAATACAGAATTCTTGACACTGCTTTTACCAGCACCTAGCACCAGCACAGAGACACTCACCCCGGTGGGACATTAGTGGTCAAGCTTCTGGGACATTCTCTGGTGGGCACCACACCAATGCACATCAAATGGAGGGAGGAACATCAAGTGAGCCATTATTTGGAGGACTGCTGGCTCCCAGGAACCAGCTGCCCCCAAGGCATGTCGATCCTCTGGAAAAGCTCATCCCAGTGTGGAGATGGAGGCGCCATTTACAAATGGCAGCTTGGTCTCGGAACAGTGGGGCTGGCTGGTGGATTGTCCACTATGCATACATGAGCATCCATCTGGTGGGAGAATCCCAGCTGATAGACGCTGCTAACGAAATCCTTCAGGTTTCCCACTGGCTTGAACAGAGTCTCAATTTGGGAGAATCATTGCCCAAGAGCGGAATTCTCCCATCCCGCCCATGGTGGTTTTCATAGCAAGCAATAGCGGAGAATTCAGAAAGAGCAAAAATCGTAAATACGCTTGTGTAAATGCAGTTTATGAACTTTCAAATGGTGGGTTAAGGGTGGGTCACATATCCTGCTGAGCAGTGGTATGAATGCCATTTGCATTCACTAACTGGTTATGAATGCTCATGAAGTTAGCTTCTCATCAGAACCTCCTCAATTCTTCTCAACATCCCACCATGCCAGCGGGAAATCACCTCGGTATGAATCTCATTTAAAAAAAGTATGGCATGCACAGCTAAGACCTCACGTCAGTTAAGAGATTGAGGTGAGTGCAACACAAATAGCCTATCTTGCATAGCACTGCATCAGTCTCATTGCAATGCTAGTAGAATGTCATTCTGCTAGTACAGTAGGGTTTAACTGACTCCCAGTGGTTGCCTCTGTAGTCACAAGGACACCACTGTACAGCGGTACTCAGGCAGGGCTCAAGTTTTGGACACTGATCAGTATTGCAACTGGGGGAGCAGGGTGGGTGTCAGAATGGTGTGCTCTTCATAGGATTCACTGGTGTCCTGAAGTTCAGCAGTCTGCAATGGCACCTATACAGTGTTAAGCATTCAGAAACCAGCATTTCAATCGGAGTGAGGGAGGGGGGGTGGTGGGGTGGGGGGGGGGGTGGGGGGGGGGGAGCAGAGGAGAACACAAAGGTGCCAATGCAGAAGGAAGGCTTTGCAAGGTGTTGAGGATGGGGAAGGAAGGCATTCCAAGGGGTGAGGAAAGTGGGGAAGGGGAAGCATACAGGAGGCAATGGGGAAGAAACACCTTGCGAGAAGGTGGTGGGATTTAAGAAAGGCAAAGATGCAGGGAGCTTTGCAAGTTGGTGGAGGAGGAGGGAGAATGATGGGAAGCACAGGGTGGACAAAGGGTGGGAAGTTGGAGCCCAACAATAGTAACGGAAATGCTGACAAACAAGTAGATGAAAGGAATACCACCTGTTAAGAATGAGGGGGGATGCAAACGGATTCTCACATAGGAAAGGTGAAGGGGGTTAGTGTTTGACAAGAGGAAAGGGAAATTGATTTTTTAAACTGCATTCAGGACACTTTTCTTAAATCAGAATGTAAGACAAACAAGAGAGAAATCATTATGGGATAAGCATAAGATATAGGAGCAGAATTAGGCTTTTCGGCCCATCAGTTCTGCTCCACCACCATTCAATCATGGCTGATATGTTTCTCGATTCCATTCTCCCACCTTTTCCCCGTAACCTTTGATCCCCTTACCAAAAAAGAACCAATCCATCTCTGTCTTAAATATACTCAATGACTTGGCCTCTCAACTTCTGAGGCAATGATTTCCACAGATTCACCACCCTCTGGCTGAAGAAATTCCTCCTAATCTCAGTTCTAAAGTGTCATCCCTTTACTCACAGGGTGTGCCAACAGATCCTAGCCTCTCCTGCTAATGGAAACATCCTTTCACGTCCACTCTATCCAAGCCTTTCACTATTCTGTAAGTTTCAATGCGATCCCCCCCTCCATCCTTCAAAACTCCATCGAGTACAGACCCAGAGTCCTCAAATATTCCTCATATGTTAAGCCTTTCATTCCTGGGATCATTCTTGAGTTTCCTCTGGGCCTTCTCCAAGGTCAGCACATCCTTTCTTAGATATGGGGCCCAAAATTGTTCACAATATTCCGTATGTGGTCTGACCAGTGCCTTATAAAGTCTCAGTGGCACCTTGTCAATAAGGTCCACTGGTTCTCCATTGTCTAACCTGCCCATTACCTCCTCAAAGAATTCTAACAGATTTGTCAGGCATGACCTCCCCATAATAAAATCATGCTGACTTCACGCTGTTCCGAAATCTCATCCTTAATAATGAACTCTAAAATCTTACCAAGGACCATGATCAAGCTAGGCCTGTAATTTCCCTCTTTTGCCTCCTTCCCTTCTTAAACAGAGGTTTTACATTACCAAATTTCCAGTCCTCTGGGAACCTCTCAGACTCCAATGATTCCTGAAAGATCACCACCAATGCCTCCACAATGTCTTCAGCTATCGTCTTCAGAACTCTGGGGGTGTAGTTCATCTGGTCCAGGTGGTTTATCCATCTTCAAAGAACAAAGAACAAAGAACAGTACAGCACAGGAAACAGGCCCTTCGGCCCTCCAAGCCTGTGCCGCTCCTTGGTCCAACTAGACCAATCGTTTGTATCCCTCCATTCCCAGGCTGCTCATGTGACTATCCAGGTGAGTCTTAAACGATGTCAGCGTGCCTGCCTCCACCACCCTACTTGGCAGCGCATTCCAGGCCCCCACCACCCTCTGTGTAAAAAACGTCCCTCTGATATCCGAGTTATACTTCGCCCCTCTCAGCTTGAGCCCGTGACCCTTCGTGATCGTCACCTCCGACCTGGGAAAAAGCTTCCCACTGTTCACCCTATCTATACCCTTCATAATCTTGTATACCTCTATTAGATCTCCCCTCATTCTCCGTCTTTCCAAGGAGAACAACCCCAGTCTACCCAATCTCTCCTCATAGCTAAGACCCTCCATACCAGGCAACATCCTGGTAAACCTTCTCTGCACTATCTCTAACGCCTCCACATCCTTCTGGTAGTGCGGCGACCAGAACTGGACGCAGTACTCCAAATGTGGCCTAACCAGCGTTCTATACAGCTGCAACATCAGACTCCAGCTTTTATACTCTATACCCCGTCCTATAAAGGCAAGCATACCATATACCTTCTTCACCACCTTCTCCACCTGTGTTGCCACCTTCAAGGATTTGTGGACTTGCACACCTAGGTCCCTCTGTGTTTCTATACTCCTGATGACTCTGCCATTTATTGTATAACTCCTCCCTACATTATTTCTTCCAAAATGCATCACTTCGCATTTATCCAGATTAAACTCCATCTGCCACCTCTCCGCCCAATTTTCCAGCCTATCTATATCCTGCTGTATTGCCCGACAATGCTCTTCGCTATCCGCAAGTCCAGCCATCTTCGTGTCATCCGCAAACTTGCTGATTACACCAGTTACACCTTCTTCCAAATCATTTATATATATCACAAATAGCAGAGGTCCCAGTACAGAGCCCTGCGGAACACCACTGGTCACAGACCTCCAGCCGGAAAAAGACCCTTCGACCACTACCCTCTGTCTCCTATGGCCAAGCCAGTTCTCCACCCATCTAGCCACTTCTCCTTGTATCCCATGAGCCTTAACCTTCTTAACCAACCTGCCATGTGGGACTTTGTCAAATGCTTTACTGAAATCCATATAGACGACATCCACGGCCCTTCCTTCATCAACCGTTTTTGTCACTTCCTCAAAAAACTCCACCAAATTTGTAAGGCACGACCTCCCTCTTACAAAACCATGCTGTCTGTCACTAATGAGATTGTTCCGTTCTAATTTAGAAATCATAGAAATCATAGAAACCCTACAGTGCAGAAGGAGGCCATTCGGCCCATCGAGTCTGCACCGACCACAATCCCACCCAGGCCCTACCCCCACATATTTTACCCGCTAATCCCTCTCACCTACGCATCCCAGGACTCTAAGGGGCATTTTTTTAACCTGGCCAATCAACCTAACCCGCACATCTTTGGACTGTGGGAGGAAACCGGAGCACCCGGAGGAAACCCACGCAGACACGAGGAGAATGTGCAAACTCCACACAGACAGTGACCCGAGCATCGAACCCGGGACCCTGGAGCTGTGAAGCAGCAGTGCTAACCACTGTGCTACCGTGCCGCCCCTAAATGCACATACATCCTGTCTCTAAGAATCCTCTCCAACAACTTCCCTACCACGGACGTCAAGCTCACCGGCCTATAATTTCCTGGGTTATCCCTGCTACCCTTCTTAAACAACGGGACCTTTCAGCTTCCCTCACACCTTCTCCTTATTAACTCACCTCTGCCCCATTACTCTCTTGAATTTTTGGTATGATCCTGGTATCTTCCATTGTGTTAACTGACACAAAGAACCTATTCATTTCCGCCATTTCTTTGATCCCCATTACTTTGCGGCGCCACGGTAGCACAGTGGTTAGCACTGCTGCTTCACAGCTCCAGGGACCTGGGTTCGATTCCCGGCTTGGGTCACTGTCTGTGTGGAGTTTGCACATTCTCCTTGTGTCTGCGTGGGTTTCCTCCGGGTGCTCCGGTTTCCTCCCACAGTCCAAAGATGTGCGGGTTAGGTTGATTGGCCATGCTAAAAATTGCCGCTTAGAGTCCTGAGATGCATAGGTTAGAGGGATTAGAGGGTGAATATGTAGGGATATGGGGCTGGGGCCCAGGTGGGATTGTGGTCGGTGCAGACTCGATGGGCCAAATGGCCTCTTTCTGCACTGTAGGGTTTCTCTGATTCTCTCTGATTACTATTTCTCCAGAGTCATTTTCCAGTGGACCAATGTCCACTCTTGCCTCTCTCTTAACCTCTATATATCTAAAAATACTCTTGCAATCTTCTTTTATATTACTGGGTGGCTTACTCTCATATTTCAGCTTCTACCCCACTCCCCCCATTGCTTTTTTAGTTGTCCTCTGTTGGTTTTTAAAGATATTTCATTAATCTTTCCACATTGCATGCATTTCCTTTTGCTTTTCTGCTGTCCCTGCCTTCCCTTTTCAACCATGGTTTCCTCATCCTCTCCTTAGTATACTACTTCTTCCTTGGGATGAAATTCTGCAGTGTCTCCTGAATTACTCCCAGAAACTCCTGCCATTGCTGCTCTACCGTCTTTCCTGCTGGGCTCCTCTTCCAATCAGCTCTGGCCAGTTCCACCCTCATACCTCTGTAGTTACCTTTACTCAACTATAAGAATGTTACATCTGATTCCAGCTTCTCCCTCTCAAACTTCAGGGTGAATTCTATCATATTTTGTTCACTGCCTCCTTAGGGCTCCTTCACCTTAAGTTCCCTTATCAAGTCTGCCTTATTACACACCAGAATTGTCTGTTCCCTCGTGGGCTCTATCGCAAGCTTCTCCAAAAAGCCATCTCATAGACATTCCACAAATTCCTTTTCTTGGGGTCCACTACCAACCTAATTTTCCCAGTCTACCTGCATTCTGAAGTACCCCAGGATCACTGTAACATTGCCTTTCTTACACACCTTTTCTATCTCCTGGCATATTTTATGCCCCACATCCTGACTACTGCTTGGAGTCATAGAGTCAGAGTCATAGAGGTTTACAGCATGGAAACAGGCCCTCCTGCCCAACTTGTCCATGCCGCCCTTTTTTTTAAACCCCGAAGCTAATCCTAATTGCTTGCATTTGGCCCTTATCCCTCTATACCCACCTTACCATGTAACTGTCTAAATGCTTTTTAAAAGACAAAATTGTACCCACCTCTACTACCTCTGGTAGCTTGTTCCAGACATTCACCACCCTCTGTGTGAAAGAAAGTGCCCCTCTGGACACTTTTGTATCTCTCCCCTTAAACCTATGCCCTCTAGTTTTAGGCTCCCCTACCTTTGGGAAAAGATATTGACTATTTAGCTGATCTGTGCCCCTCATTATTTTATAGACCTCTATAAGATCACCCCTCAGCCTTCTACGCTCCACAGAAAAAAGTCCCAGTCTATCCAGCCTCTCCTTATAACTCAAACCATCAAGTCCCGGTAGCATCCTAGTAAATCTCTTCTGCACTCTTTCTAGTTTAATAATATCCTTTCTATAGTAGGGTGACCAGAACTGTACACAGTATTCCAAGTGTGGCCTTACCAATGTCTTGTACAACTTCAACAAGACGTCCTAACTCCTGTATTCAATGTTCTGACTGATGAAACCAAGCATGCCGAATGCCTTCTTCACCACTCTGTCCACCTGTGACTCCATTTTCAAGGAACTTTGAACATGTACCCCTCAATTTCTTTGTTCTGTAACTCTCCCCAATGCCCTACCATTAACTGAGTAAGTCCTTCCCTGGTTTAATCTACCAAAATGCATCACCTTGCATTTATCTAAATTAAACTCCATCTGCCATTCATCAGCCCACTGGCCCAATTGATCAAAATCCCATTCGGAGGTAACCTTCTTCACTGTCCACTATGCCACCAATCTTGGTGTCATCTGCAAATTTACTAACTATGCCTCCTATATTCTCATCTAAATCATTCATATAAATGACAAATAACAGTGGACCAAGCACTGATCCCTGAAGCACACTGCTGGTCAGAGGCCTCCAGTTTGAAAAAGAACCCTCTACAACCACCTAAATATCCAAGGATATTTAGTTGGTTGTAGAGGGTATGCAGGTGGAGATCTGTACATAACTCCAATCACGGTCTTTTTACCCTCGTGGTTCAACTCTACTCACACAGATTCTGCATCTTCTGATCCTATATTGCTTCTTGCTATAGATTTAATTTCATTTCTTACCCCCTTTGCCCACCTGCCTGTCTTTTCGTGGCGACATGGTGACACAACGGTTAGCACTGCTGCCTCACAGCACCAGAGACCCAGGTTCAATTCCTGGCTTGGGTCACTGTCTGTGCAGAATCTGCACATTCTCCCTGTGTCTGTATGCATTTCCTCTGGATGCTCCGGTTTCCTCCCACAGTCTGAAAGACAGACTGGTTAGGTGCATTGCCTATGCTTAACTCTCCCTCGGGTGTACCCAACAGGTGCCGGAGCATGGCAATGAGAGCATTCTCACAGTAATTTCATTGCAGCGTTAATGTGAGCCTAATTGTGACACTAATAAGTAAACTTGAAAACTTAACTTTCAATAGGATGTGTATCCTTGGATATTTAGCTCACTGTCATGCTATCTAGTGATAGGAAAATGAACCAGAGAAAATAAAAGAGAAGGGTAAGGGGTAAGGGAAAGGGGAAGCATCTAGGCAATAACAATCACAACGTAAAAGTTTCAAAATAGAGGGCAACATTTTGAGCCCACATTAGCTACCAGCATGAACAATGCCATGGGTCTAAAATCTTGCGTGAGTTGGGAAACGAGATTCTGGCAGGTGAAATTTAATTTCTCGATTGAGAATCTCAATAAATGAGGGTAAAATTAAATCTCAAAAAAGACAAACACCATTAAATTTAGACAATAAAGACGGGATGGCAAAAAGGTTTTAAGTAAAGGAAGTTATGAGTAAAGGAAATTAATTTACTTCGAGAACAAAAGAATCATAAATTGCAGTAAACTTGCATGAAACTTTGATTCACCAGACTTGGATACTTGTACACACTTCTCTTTATATTATAAAAGCAATAAAGATGTACTGGAGAGGATGAAAAAAAAAATTTACAAAGATGATGCCAAATCTGAGAGGTTACATAGAAACATAGAAAAATATAGAACATAGAACAATACAGCACAGAACAGGCCCTTCGGCCCACGATGTTGTGCCGAGCTTTATCTGAAACCAAGATCAAGCTATCCCACTCCCTATCATCCTGGTGTGCTCCATGTGCCTATCCAATAACCGCTGAAATGTTCCTAAAGTGTCTGACTCCACTATCACTGCAGGCAGTCCATTCCAGACCCCAACCACTCTCTGCGTAAAGAACCTACCTCTGATATCCTTCCTATATCTCCCACCACAAACTCTATAGTTATGCCCCCTTGTAATAGCTCCATCCACCCGAGGAAATAGTCTTTGAATGTTCACTCTATCTATCCCCTTCATCATTTTATAAACCTCTATTAAGTCTCCCCTCAGCCTCCTCCGCTCCAGAGAGAACAGCCCTAGCTCCCTCAACCTTTCCTCATAAGACCTACCCTCCAAACCAGGCAGCATCCTGGTAAATCTCCTCCGCACTCTTTCCAGCGCTTCCACATCCTTCTTATAGTGAGGTGACCAGAACTGCACACAATATTCCAAATGTGGTCTCACCAAGGTCCTGTACAGTTGCAGCATAACCCCACGGCTCTTAAACTCCAACCCCCTGTTAATAAAAGCTAACACACTATAGGCCTTCTTCACAGCTCTATCCACTTGAGTGGCAACCTTTAGAGATCTGTGGATATGGACCCCAAGATCTCTCTGTTCCTCCACAGTCTTCAGAACCCTACCTTTGACCCTGTAATCCACAGGGTCATACAGCACAAAACAGGCCCTTCGGCCCTACAAGTTATGCCGAACATATCCCTACCTTTTAGGTCTACCTATAACCCTCCATCCTATTAAGTCCCATGTACTCATCCAGGAGTCTCTTAAAAGACCCTATTGAGTTTGCCTCCAACACCACTGACGGCAGCCGATTCCACTTGCCCACCACCCTCTGTGTGAAAAACTTCCCCCTAACATTTCCCCTGTACCTACCCCCCAAGCACCTTAAACCTGTGTCCTCTCGTAGCAGCCATTTCGACCAAAAGGTTATAATATCAGAAAATATTAAACTGACTAGAATTATTTTCTCGAAAACAGAAGGTAGACCAGTGACCAGATAGAGATCTTCAAGAGGTGCAGAGAAGATGGCCGGAATTTTAACCGGCACACCCACCCCAATTCTGAGGGCAGGCGAGGCTCGGAGAACAGCATTCTCTGTTGGCCTCAGGCAGGATCATATGAACCTCAGGCACGTGCCGGTAAAATTCTGCCTGATGTTTCTTTTTGGGGGACCAAAACTAGAAGTCATATGCATAACATGGTCACAAATAAACCCTTTTGGAAATTCAGGAGAAACTTATTTAACCCAAGAGTGTTTTGAATGTGGAAAATGTTGTTACATGGAATGAGGTGGAGAGTATAAGTGCATTTAAGAGAATACAGATAAGCACCTGAGAGAAGCATATCTGCTGACCGGATAAAATGGAGTAAGGTGAAAGCAGATTCAAATGGAGCACAAGCATGGACTAGTCAGACAAAATAGCCCATTTTGTGCTGTAAATGTTATGTATTGGATATAGTTGGTACATTATTCAAATGATGCCCAAAGTTCAAAATTTAAGAAACTGAGAAGACGTGGTTTGAATACTGAATGCAAATAATTCAGTTTGTGATATTTTTTAGAACAGAGAAAAATGAAGGAAGTAGGAACGTGCATCAATAACTCAATCAACTCAAGTGGTTTGGGCACAGTTTTAAGCATTCACATGAATCAGCTTGTAATTAAAATATGCTATGCTGTGCTCCATTAGACTATTCTGAGAAAAGATCTATTGTTTTTGTTACTTACAAAGAGATTTGTGAATGTAAAATGATTTCCCTATTCTATAGGAAAAATGCAATTAAAAGGTGCAAACTGTATGCTGAAATTGTTCCCAATTTCTTAAACATTATGTACCACATTGAAAATTCTTTAATGAAAACTCAAAACCTAAAATAAATCAAATATGTTAAATTGTTAAATGAATTGTAGTCATATATGGTTAGATATCAGAACAAGGTTGTTAAAGCACATCTGGAACAGTGTGTACAATGCAGTACACATGTTTTATTCAGATATTTTTTTCAAATTTTTACAGAAGGAATAAGAATCACCGCAGGGTGATTGTAGAAAGCAATAAGTCTTCTCCTTAAGGTATCAACAAGTCTGGATTATGAGCCAGTAGTATGTCGCCTTTAGTGATGGCAATTCTAGTTATGGACCTCAACAAAATTTTAATTTAGAGGGAGGACACTGTTTGATAGATAAACCAGTAAAATCCAAAGACACGAAAGAACCGGAGGTGTGACAGAGAATTGACATTGAGGGTAAAAGGACTTTTGGGATTATATTTATAATGTGGACCCCACAGAGTCCATGGTGCTATGGCAGTATATACTTTAACATGCATGTTGTAGCCAAGAGATCTGGACAGTGATGGTAGAGGCTCCAAAAACTTTCCATCAGATGGCTGACCAGAAATCTCTCCCATTCTTAACCACTCAGCAGAAAAAGCATTCACATGCACATTAACCATGCAGAGGAGGAGACGGGCTACCCACAAAAGGTCCTGCCCATCAAAGATGTTCAGAGAGCACTTCTCGTACCTTCACCTCAGCCAGGAGAAAGGCCTGAGGTTGTTTGAGATTCACCAAGGAGGCAGTTATAGAATTGGGCCATCTCTTTCTATAGGACCTGCAGCTTCACAGCAGGGTCAGCACACTGCTACCAAGGGCTGTTAAGGTCATTGTCACTGGCAACGTCTGCACATCGGGATCCTTCCAAGTAGCAGAAAGCAAAATTTCCATTATTTCCTAGTTCCCCTTCCAAAGCTGCATCCAAGAGGCCATTTCACCAGGACAGCCTTTATTGTTTTCTCTTTATCCAGAGATAAACAGGAGGAGCAGGTATATGACTTTGCCAGGGTAGTGAAATTCCCAGTGATTCAGGGATCCACTATTTGCACACAAAAGTCACTCTGCAGATTCCACATGTAGATAGAGAGAAGTACAGAAACCATTTCATTCTAATACAGCTGGTGTGTGAGCATGCCCACCTTTCTGACAACAACCAAGTTGAATTAATTTATTGTTGTCACATGTATTGGGATACAGTGAAAAGTATTGTTTCTTGTGCACTATACAGTACACAAGAAACATACCAACAGACAAAACATACCATTCATAGAGTACATAGGGAGAAGGAAAGGAAGGGGTGCAGAATATAGTGCTGCAGTTACCAAAACTGTGTAGAGAACGATCAGCTTATTATGCGGTAGGACCATTCAAAATCGGATGACAGCAGGGATGAAACTGTTCGAGTCGGTTGGTACGTAATCTCAGACTTTTGTATCTTTTTCCTGATGGAAGAAGGTACGTCCAAGGTGTGTGGAGTCCTTGATTATGCTGGTTGCTTTCCCGAGGCAGCTGGAAGTGTAGACAGAGTCAATGGATGAGAGGCTGGTTTGTGTGGTGGACTGGGCCACGCTCACAACCCTTTGTAGTTTCTTCCAGTCTTGGTCAGAACAGGAGCCAAACCAAGCTGTGATGTATTCAGAAAGGATGCTTTCTATGGTGCATCTGTAAAAACTGGTGAAAATCATAGTGGGAATGCCGAATTTTCTTAGCCTTCTGAGAAAATAGAGGCATTGGTGGGCTTTCTTAACTATAGTGTCAGCTTGGAGAGAGCGGGCAGATCGTTGGTAATCTGAACACCTATAAACCTGAA